>NW_022589739.1:18695581-18872214 GCF_004348235.1 Phoca vitulina | reverse complement strand
CCTTCCTTCCTTCCTTCCTTCCTTCCTTCCTTCCTTCCTTCCTTCCTCTCTCGATTTTATTTATTTGACAGAGAGAGAGAGAGCACAAGCAGGGGGAGCAGCAGGCAGAGGGAGAGGGAGACTCCCCGCTGAGCAAGGAGCCCAACATGGGTCTCAATCCCAGGACCCTGGGATCATGACCTGAGCTGAAGGCAGATGCTTAACTGACTGAGCCACCCAGGCGCCCCTCCTCAACCGCACTGCCTCTCTGCATTGTCCACTCCAGCCAGACTCAAGCAATAATGGGAATTAAGACTGCCAAGGGGGAACTGCCCTAATGAAATACTATGCATTATTGAGCCCTTGTCCTGCACCAGGCACTGGGCTAAGCACTTTGTATTATCCTGTTTAAGTCTCTCAACAACCATATACAGAAGAGTGGTGACGTTCACTTCCCAGATGAAGGAATTGAGGCTCAGAGCAGTGAGGACATGGCAGGGCCAGGATTTGAACCCAGGGCCGGCCAGCACTTGAGCCAAGGATCTCGGGGAGTGAGATCACAGGTGCTGACACCCAGGAGCTTACATGGAGGGTCAGGGATATATGTGTGTGACACACAGACAAGGAGGACATTCTGAGAACTGTTAGGGGCCAGGCAGGTGGTCTTGGTGTCATGTCAGCACATGGAGTGAGACTAGAAAGACTCCACATCGGCCAAGGTGTAGCTCCTTTCTGGGCCTGTTTCCTGTCTGTAAAATGGGGAGGTAATACCCACCTTCCCTGCCAATACCAGGTGGTACTTGGAGTTCAGGAAGCCAAAGGATTTTAAGGCACAGTTTGGTTCTTTGCTTTTTTTGTGTGCAAAGATGTACCAAGAAGAGAACTATCTTTAAGAGAGTGACAAAGACCAAATGGGATCTTTCAGAAGAAGAGTAGGAGGTAAAGGGGCTCTAGTTATCTCCCTCTGCATGTGCTGGGACAAGACTTAGGGTTCCCCTCCCTGGCCAGGATGGAGACATGGTAGTGCTGAAGGCTCTGTATGGTCTTTGGTGGTCCCCAGGACATCTGGATTTCCCTCTTGTCCTTACCCCACACATACACTGGCCTCCAAGCCCTGTGTATGTCACCTCGTCCAACCTCTGAGATCCGGGCCTGCCCACCCCACCTCCATCCCACTGTTCTGGCTCATGCCACATTTTCCTGGACCAACACTAAAACGATGGCCACTTCCCTGGTCTCCCTAACACAAACCCATGTGTTATTCTTCTGCTCCAAACCATTCCATCTCTCCCCATCAATTACAGCAGGGGTCAGCAGATATTTTTTATAAAAGGCCAGATAGTAAATCTTTTGGAGTTTGCCATCCAAGAGGCATCATTGAGGATATTATGTGAATACTCATGTAATAAGCGAGAAAACAAATTTTCACATACTTTTTTTATTAATGAAGCTCAGAATATAATAATAATTGAACATTGTTTTTGTAATATAGGTGTACAGATGAGAAAGATGGAATTTCATTTTTTGGAGGGGAGAGACCATTTTGATTAATAGGAGTTCAAATGGAAGTTTGCTTAATTGGAGTTAGTGTTTGTTACCATGAAATCGATTGCAGTTGTTTATTGGTAAAGCCATTCTTAGTTCTCAAGCATAAAGTAGTGGACTTGGCCCCAGGCCTGTGGCTTGCACACCCCTGAGCTATAGCAATGCCTCTCCACACTGGTTGCGTGCTGGAACAGCACCTTCTTAGAAGCACCCCAAGCCTAGGCCCATTAAGCAGGCATGTGTAGGCACGAGGCCGGAACATGAGCATGTCTGGAAGATGCTCCGTGATTCTGATATGCAGCCAGGACCGAGAACCACTGGCCTGCAGGACAGTCCATGGAAGGCCCACCTCCATCTGGTGCCACCAAGCTCTCCAGGCTCTTCGCTGGAACTCCTTGCTCTTCCCTCAGTTCTGGTAACACCAAGGGCAATTTCTTCCTTTGGGGGTTGCTCACACGCACCCCTCTGGGAATGTCCATGTGTAACTCTTCCTCCTTTAAGCTTTAGCCCAGGTGCCCTCTTCTGTGGGAAGGTGTCCTCTCCCCTCTGGTTCCTGAGCCCCTTGTATTTCTCTACATGCTAGCAGACAGTGCCCCGCATTATAATTGCCCGTTTACCTATTGGAATCCTCCAGACTGTCAGCCCCGGGAAGGCAGGGCCTAGGCGCTCTCTTCCCTGGATGCTCAGTGTCCAGCCACCACCAGGATGGCCCCCATCCATCCACGCTTAATCAGTGTGTGCTGGGTGAAGGGAAGAATGCAGGAACCTGCTCCGGGGGCCCTGGGGAGGGCCCTGCCCCTGCGCCTGGGAGAGCATGCTCCCAGCGAAGGACGGCGCCTGGATGCCCTGGCAGGAAGGGCCAGCAGTGCTTGCTTTCTAGTTCCTGGTAATCACAAGTTTATTTTCTGGGAATCTCATGTTTTCTGTGACTTGCACTTTCTCACATTGGGACTTGGCACTTGTTTTAAAGAAACAGAGTGGTTTTCCTTGAAAAAAATTTTTTTTTTTTTCTGACTGTGAAGAATTTTGCTGCTGGAAAACTCAGCCCATGTGTGGTTAGAAGAAAAGAAAGTGTGGCTGCCATCTTGGCGCACCGCATCCTGCCGTGTTCTCTCCTCTCCGTGCACTCGCCGCCGTCACTGTGTCTGGCTTAGCCCCGACCTGGCACACGGCTCTGCGGCGGCGACCCACGCCTGGTTCTCACCCCCCCAGAGGTGGGATTGTTTCCATCCACACACAGACTCTCCAAACATTTCAAGACTGCCTGTGGAAGGCCCTGGCCACCTTTCATCCTCAGCGTATCTTTTGTTTGGGTCTTGTTTTGTTTTTTTGCTTGTTTAGTTTTAAATACACAAAAGGTAAAGTGATGGTTCCTCAAAGTCCCAGGTTGTGAGAGACTGTTACCAAGTTACACAAAGGAAGGGAGGGAAACTCATTACAGAGTGCGGTCTCTGTGTACTGGGTGCCATGTATGTGTGTAGACTTTTTTATTTTTTCATTTTATCCTTGCAACAATCCTGCAAGGTAGATGGTATTTTAATTCCACTTTTTACTGAAGAGGAAACTGCATACCAGATAGATTAAGTGCCTTGCCCGAAGTCACACATAATTAAAGGGTAGAGCAACCACATTCTGTGTGTGTGTAAACCTTTTACCAGCACATAATATGCATAAATAAAAGTGCGCTACTCATACATGTATAGCCCAGGGAACTTGTCACAGTGAACATCGCTATGCAACCAGAACCTTCATCACGAAACAACATTAGCACCTCCTGAGGTCCCCCTCTGGCCCCTCTCAGCCTGCTTTCCCTCAGTTCCAGCAAGGATGGCTGCTCTCCTGACTTGTAACACTACGGATTAGTGTTGCTTATTTTCTAATTTCATAGAAATGGAGTCATGGAGCATTGACTCCTTTGTCAGTTGCATGTACTTAGCATTATGTTTATGAGACGCATCGTGTCGTTCCACATGGTTGTAGGACAGTCATTTTCTTCACTCTGTAAGTTTTGCCTCGTGTGAGCATACGTTATTTATCCGCTGTACTGTTGGTGGACATTTGGTTACTTTCCAGTTTGGGGTTATTACAAATAGTGCTTCATTCAATATTCTTTCCATGTCTTTTGGCACTGATTTCATCCAAGGATTAGAGTTTCTGGTTGTAGGATATATGTTCAGATTTCGTGGGTGCTGCCGGACTGGTCTCCAGAGTGATGGTACCAACTTCCTCTCCCACCAGAAGTGCATGAGAGTTCTGACCGCTCCGTGTATTCCCTAACAACTGCCTTTTTCATTTTAGCCATATCAGTGCATCTCATTGTGGTTTTATTGGCATTTCCCTAGTATCTAATGAAGTAGAGCACCTTTTTAATGTGTTTATTGGAACATTTGGATATCTTATTTTGTGAAGTCCCTATTCAAGACTTTTTAAAATGAGATTGTCTGATTTTTTTCCCCTTATTTATTTCTAGGAATTCTTTACGTATTCTGGCACAAGTCCTTTGTCAGATATCGACAATCTCTTCTCTCATTCTGTGGCTTGTATTTTTGCTCTCTTAATGGTATCACCTGATAAGGAGAAGTTCCTAATTTTGCTGAAGTTCAGCTTTTCAATTTTTTTTTTCCCGTGGGGTCAGCACATTTTGTGTTTTGTTTAAGAAAACTTTGCCTACTCCAAGGTCATGAAGATGTTCTCCTGAGTTTTCTTGTAAAAGTTTTATTATTTTCCCTTTTACATTTAGATTTGCAGTCCATCTGGAATTGATTTTCTTGTATGGTGTGAAATAGAGGTCAAGGTTCATTATTTTATATGGATAACCAATTGACTTAGCAACATCTATGGAAAAGACCACCTTTCCTTCACAGCACTTTAGTGTCTTCTTTACCAGCTACCAGGTGACTGCACATTTGTGAGTCTGCTTCTGGACTCTTAGCGTCAAATTTTTCAGCCGGAGATGATTCCAAAGTGTACCTTCTTTTCATTATTCTGTAATGGAAAGAATGTGAGTAAGTGATTTTGGAGCAAGTTAAAGATGAAAGGTCACGATGTGCTGTATTTGGGTGGGAGTGCTATCTAAGAGACATGGCAGGTACTCAAAGTCGCAAGTGGCTGATGGGGCTTGGCTGGGCAGGGGTGTGGGTACCCGGGAGGGAGGAGGGGCAGTTAGAGCCTGTGCTTGCACATTAAGAGGGAGGTGTTAGGGAACCAGGCTGAAACCCATGAGCTAGGACCTTTGAAAACTTTGCGGTGGGGGGGGGTGGTAATCTCACAGGACAGGGAAAAACTAGTTTTCCTATAGCTGTAAAGTAAAGCAAATTGGTGGACAAGGGGTTATTTGTTAAGTAGAGTTTGTAACAGATTTTAATGAGGGTACATAATTTATATTTAGGGATTATTAGCTCTTCAAAATCTTGTTCTAACCGGGTTATTAATTACATTCTTTGATTATAGAAGTTAATCCATATATACTCTCTTCTTAATAGAGGATTATACTTTCTGTAGATGAGGCACAAGTAAATAAAGAGCCCTTAATAACCTAGCTTCTTTCAGGTTTCTATGATTGAAAACTCTTTACCCTCTGAGTTGAAACTATATGTTCTAAATGGACGTTATTGACCATCTGGTGAAACACACCCAAAATGTGGATAGTGCACATACATCAGTGGTTCTCAGTCTGGGCTGCACATTTGAGTCCCAAAGGGAGCTTTGAAAAAATGCTGGTTTCTGGATGGCAGAACCCAGAGATTCTGATTCGACTGGTCTTGGGAGCAGCCTGGGAATAAGGATTCCTGAAAACTCCTCCAGCGAGTAGAAGATGCAGCTGCAGTTAAACCCCATGGGCTGAAATTGAGTGACTTCACTCTCGTGGGACTTGCCTTCCATTCATTCCATGCTGCTTTGGGTGGCAGCCCCCACTTGTGTCGTTAGGCAGCTTTCACTTACTATCCATTGTCATGGTTCAGTGACAGCAGGCTTTGGGATGTGCAGTGATTTCTCACTAAGGGGTTCTTCCTGACCATCCATTCAGATGCCATGTTGTGTGGGTTGGAGATCGAGGATCAGAGGGAGTGGTTTGTGCACGTCAATACAGCAGGTGAGCAGTGATGGGCTAAGACTGAAACCCAGGCCTTCTGAGTCACAGGTGGGGTCTCATAACCTGCCAGTGTCAGCAGGAGGGCGGGGATGAAGAGCAGGACAGAGAAGTGGGTACCCCTCACTGGATGCAAGGACGCTGAACAGAGAAGCTCCACAGTGTGAGGAGCAAGCACAAGGCTGGGCGTGGGTCAGATGACCCGTGACTGATGCTAAATGAATCCATGATGCATGCCTGAAAAGCCTTGTGCTTTACTATTACGTTATTATCCTTCTCACCAGAGAAACACTGACTAGGTCCTACCGAGGAAAGCAAAGGAATCACGCACCCCGGGGCCCTCTGCTGTGTGCACATCCTGTGCGTCATCCTGAAGCCTGGGTTTAGAAGGCTGCAGATTAGCATTGCTGTGGCATTGGGCCAGAACCTGCAGTCGCCCAACTGAAGGGCATGTGGGTGGGTGTGTGTGTGTGCGTGCGTGTGTGTGCACGTGTGTGTGTATGTCTGGTTGGCTGTTTTATCAGATGAATCAGTGGGAAGGGAAGAGTGAGGGGCAGGTTATCTTTATCCTAGTGCAGAAGGTTTCTTTGGTCGGTCAGTAGAAATACGAAGTTCAGTAGTCTGGCTGGGTTCAGGGGCAGGGACCCTGTCTTCTGTGGCCATTCAGCTCTGTACCATGGTGTCTGGTACAGGGCTTGACACACAAAAGCTTCTCACGGCAGGTTGGCTGAATGAATGAGGAATTGAACAATCTCTATTATTCTTTCTAATATTTTGTTGACCAAGATGTGGGTAGTGTGGTGTTCTGTGTACATGGGGGGCGGTAGGGAGGGGAGGAGAGGAGAGGAGGGAGAAACAGAACAGGTGGTTCTCCCTGGCTGTAGGCCACCCTCTTGCCGAGCACCCCTGTAGCCCCAGAGCCCACGCACGGCGCAGAATGCCAGGACTATCAGGGAGGTGGTGATGGAGCAAGTGTAGTCCTTACCTCATTTGTGGCAGGAGCTTCAAATATGGCAGTTCTCGTCCCAATTTGCCTATTGTCAGATGCCCACCAGAAAATTAGAATTCATCCCAGATGGTTCAAATAAGGGGACTTGAATGGAGGAACTATTTAGCAGACACAGGACAGGCAGGGTTGAGGGAATAAGTAAGAGATGTGGAGGCCATCTAGGTGGGTGGAGCCCCAACCACCCAGGTCTGAAGGGGCCAGGAGAGAAAGTGGTGTTTCTGGAGCCCAAGGAGAGCAGGATGGGGGAGGGGCGTGCCCCACTGAAGAGGCTGTAGGCAGGAGCTGTGGTTGTGGAGGATGGAGCACCAAAGCAGGGAGGGAGCAGACAAGAAATCCCTTGGTCTCCTGCTCTCCCATCTCTTGCTAGTGCCTTCCATAAGCCCAAGGTGCTGGTGCTGGCCTGCAAAGGCCCCCGAGGGGTGCATCCACTGGGACATCCTCCCTGGCTCAGAGCGGGGCAGAGAGAGGTGGGGCGTGGATAGAGGGCAGGCAGGGGCAGTTGGAGAAGCAGCCCCACACGTGCAGGGAAGAGTCTGTAGGGGCAAGGAGAGACCCAGGGGACAAGGAACCAGATCTGCAGGCAGAATGTTCCTGCCCTCAGTCCCTGGGGAATGTGAGCATCAGGGAAGTAATGATATCATATCCAGGAATCTCATCCTGGACCCATAATTACATGTACAGGAATTTTTTTAAGAGTTGATGGCAGTGGTTTTAATGTCTCATAAATATTCCTCTAAGGAATCTCCCCACAGGAGAGGAGTGGTTTTGTTTTGTAGGCCTAGAGCCAACCCCAAGCCTTTGGACATGAGGCTACCAGGCTCTTCTGGGGAGGAGATCTCATGGTGGCACCCCCTCTCTCTTCCCCCAACCCCCAACTCCACTGAGGGCTCAGTCTTGTTGGCCCCAGTTGCTCTGGACCTCAGGATCCCTTCGATTCTGCCTTGTGGGGAGCTTCCTTCAGGAAGTCTTACCAGGGAGTTGGTGGTAGAATTTCTGAAGGAGTTACTGAACTCTCAGAGCGTGGGGAAATGTGGGTTCTGGTAAAAGCTTCTTTGGGAACTCCGTATTTGCTCGTTTTGACTAAATTTTGGACTGAGAGTGGAATGTGCATAAGTAGGAGGCTTTTATTCCACCAAAAGCAAAATCTGTATAAGGCAGAGGGAAGAAATAGGAGGCAGAAAAACAAGAACGTATGTTTGAAGTGCCCAGGTTAAGGAAAGGTGTTCACCGAGACTGTCTCCTCTAACCCTCAGAGAACCCCCTGGCAGGGGTGCTGTCTGCTCAGTTGAATTGGCTCAGGAGTTGCCCAGGCCGATGGCTTCAGTTCGAATCTCAGCCTTCCCCTAATGCGCTGTGTGGCCTTGGGCAACTCCCTATCCCTCTCCGAGTCAATATTTTCTCCTTTGTAAAGTGGCATCCTAATTATGTCTGTGTTGAGATGGTTTATGCAAAAATCTTCTATTATCGGGGATATGCCAAATGTTCATGAATGTAAGCTGATTTTGAAGCCACTGTTTGGAGTGAACGAAAAGCCTCCTCCTTCCTGTTCTCATAGAGCCTTGTTTGTAGCTCTGTCCCAATGCTTCCCCACTCACTTGTCTACCTTCCCCACTGGCCTGGCAGGTCCTTGTACCTGCATGCCTGGCCCCGTGTCTCATACAGAGAGGGAAGCGGTCTGGATGTGTTGAACAAATGATGGAATGGTGAGCAAATGGTGGGGGACTCCTGAAGTTCAGGGCTAGCTCTGACGTCTTTGAGCCACTGCAGAAGCTCTGGTTGTCCTAGACGGGGAGCCCTGGAACATTCCAGAAACCCAATGCATTTAGAAAGCTGTGCACACTGGCTCTTTTCCTCCTGAAGTATTTTCAGGCGATTTAAGTGGGAGCATGACTGCCTTGTTGGCTACAATTCCTGCCTGCCTGAGGGGGCCTTGTTTGGAAGTTCCAGGCTGGACTTAGCTGCCCCCCTGACTGACCACTTGAGAAGCCTGCTAATGGGCCACCCGAGGAAGGCTGTCGCCAAAGAGAGGTGGAGCTGGTACGGCAGGAGAGTCAGCAGGACTGTTCCTGTGCCGAAGAGTCAGGGCTGTGGGGGGCCTGCCCGGGATCTCAGAGCCTCTGGAGAGGCCTCCTGCATGCTGGTTTCCTGCAGCTGGGCCTTGGCATAAGCTGTTTCCTTGAATTCTCACAGAACTCTGTTCTGTGTTATTCTTATCCTCAACACACAGCCGAGAAACCAAGATTCTTTGTTAGCCCACTGGAGGTCACACAGCGTGCATTTGGCCCCAAGCGTCACCTCACGGCCTCTCCTACTCAACACTCCTTACAAGAAGACTTCCAGTTGCCCACTGAGGAAGCCTCAGTATCCAATTCTTAGTAATGGATCTGTTACCGCTCCCTTAAGAATGCACAGGAGGAGCTACATTTCCCCAGCTCTCTTCACTGGGACACTTGCGCCCTGAGATGCTTGGCTATAAGAACATTCTGTGATCAAGTGCATTTGGGAAGTTGTCCTCTTGGGAGAGTCAAAGTGCATATTCCCAGGTTCAAGATTCTGAGACATCCTACGGTAAGGAAGCCTAATCAAGACAGCTTTCCCCAAGCCTATGTGACCAAGAACCTTTGTAGGCTTCTCTTCACTTCCTGCAGAGCCAAGTAAACACTGAAATATGTGCATCAGCCTTGTTCCCAAGACCTGACTTGGCACGCGGGCCCCCGGGGTGGGGAACCCTGCCTGACACTGCCCGGTCCCTGAAAGGGCTTGGGACTCCCACCTCTGGGATTCGGAAACATGGTCCAGCCCTGAATCGTCCCCCATTCCCATTGGTTTCACCTGGTCTTGATGTGGAAAATGCCCATATATGCCACTCCCAAGAACTCCCAGTAACTTATGAGAAAAACAAAAACCAGAACTCATTTGGGTCATTTTGATTTGCTTTTCTCATGAAGTGTTTACTGGATTTCCAAGCATGTCTGCCATCTTACCTCCTTTTATAAAGGGATGTGGTGAGGCTCACATCCCCGTGTCTGTGTTGGGGGAGGGAGGGTCATGTAGACAGAGGAAAGTTGTTCCGGTTCCCTCTGCCCCACCTCGTCCTCCACAACTGACTGCTTTTCAGAGAACAGGAAAGGGGTAAGGAGCACATGAAGGCAGCCGGACTGCCGCATGTCCAAAACAGAGCCTTGAACTCCAGTGGTCCGCCCACCCTGCTCCCACAACCCAGAATCTTCCCCAACGCGTGCTTGTCCATAAACAGCACCACCAGCAGCCCAGGTCCTCAGGCCCGAATTGTGCAAGGCATCTGGATTGCCCTTTCCCTCACCCCCCTCAGCCCATCCTCTGTCCAGGCCGGTTGGAAGAACAGCAGTTGGGTGTGTGGGCTCTGGATCCCCATGGCCGCGGTTCAGATGCTGCCTCTACCACATCCTAACTGGGTGGTCTCAGGGAAGTTACCTAACCTCTCTGGTCCTCACCTGGAGAGAATAGGAGGCCTGACCTCACAGGGCTGCTGGGAGGATCGCATGAGAGAGTGAATGTGCTTTGTGCGGTGCTGGACAGCGCTCAAATACACGTCAGATATCATCAGGACCCCTCTTGAACCTGTCCGTCTCTCTCCATCTTGGTTGGTGTTACCCTGGCCCAGACCATTGTCATCGCTCCCTGAGCCATTGTAACAGTGTCCAAAAGGGTCCCGTTTCCACTTTATTCTAAGATCGTTTCTACCCAGAGCCACCAGAGCGATCTTTTCACAACTCGTATGACAACCTCCCGCTGCTGCATAGAACGTTCCAAGTAGGTTTATCATCATAATTCAAATGAAATTTCAACAACGCAGATGGGACCTGGCCTGTGAGGTAGTAGCTCTTTGGCCTTCTTTGTGCCATTCTCACCCTCCTTGTGCTGTTCCAGGCACTCCGACCTCTGCTCTGTCCCTTAACCCCTCCAGCCCCTGGCCATATAGCAGAATTTGCATATACTGCTGGCCCATTCTAGAATGGCTCTGTCTTCTTTAATGCACCTGTTCAGCACCCTCTCTCACAAAGGCCTTCCTCTTGGACTATCTTTTTCATCAAAATGTACATTTCTTCACAGCTGTAGTTATTTTATTTTTTCATTTATTGTCAGGCGCCCCTATGAGCCCTGTAATCTCTGTGAGGGTGGGGACTCCGGTTTACCACTCTGTTCCCAGAATGAATGCGGAAGGAGGGATAAAGACAGAATAAGTTATGGTCTGGCAGAGCCATCTTCCTTGTATCATCCGCATTTCATAGGTGGGGAAGTTGAGCTCCTTTCGCAAGGACTAGGATTTGAATCCGGGAAGACCAGGGGCCTGCAATCCACCCTTTAACCACCCAGCTCTTCTGCCTCCTTTGTTAGGGGAAGCTGAACCTGAACTTAAGTGAGATGGGGAAACGGATCAGAGCAAGGCATGCACCAGAGTGAGAGTCTGGACTAGAATCCTGAAGAAGGAGCTGGAGCCTTCCTCCCACACCAGTTGTTTAGCTGGGCAGTTATGGAACCTTACTTCCCTGCCCGTCTTCCTTGCTCTCATCTGTCTGCTTTCATTCCTCGCCCTTTGCCCCATGGGAGGGCTTGATCCCACATTCAGGCTGCAAGCCAAGCAGGAGAAGGAACCAGAGAGCCTGTAGGTGAGGACGGCTCTGGGGCTTTGGCAGGTTTTCTCCTGAGTGAGAATTCCCACAAGAGAGCAAAGTATTAGTATTTAGGGGAGAAACAGTCTTCCTTTTACCTCCCAAATTTGTGGGCCATAACAGAAGCTTTCTATTTCTATTTAATTTTCTTTTTCTTTTTAGACCAGTGAGCCCAAAATAGTTCTCAAGGACGGCATAGAGAATAGAGGTAACAAAATGAGAAGGTGCTCAGTTGTGTGTAGTGTTTGAGTCTCACCTCTGCATTAGGGCGAAGACACACTTCTTGGGGTAATACCCTGGGCAGGCGACAAAAGGATGGGGAAAGTAACCCTGGAAGAGTTAGAGAATTCTGTATTTTGTGATAGGGCTGTGTCTCCTTGTGTTTCTTTCTGGAACATTGTAGCTTTTCGGTAAATCCCATTCTGTCCTCAGGCTTCCTAGAGAGCTCAGAACACCTCTCTCTTAGGAGCACGTTTAGCCCTCGCACTCCCGTCTTAGAAATGCTGGCTAGCATGTCATCCTGGCTTATGCCAGGCACACGGTGAGTGCTTGGCAAGCGCTATTACTGCTGTGATAATCAAGGGAGAGCAGGAGGCATCTGTGTGGAGTGACTGGTGTGTGGCCAGGGCTCGTGGGCCCATGCCCCCTCAGGCCCCCAGCGAGCCTGCCGGGGTGACTGTTGCTCTCCCACCACACTGGCTAGCGAACGAAAGCTTGCCCAGGGTGGGCTGTCACTCAGGAGGAAGCCAGTCGTTCCTAGAGCGACTGCTGAGTGAGTCTCAGAGCTGGGATGATGGCCCGGGTGTCTCGAGCCCCAGAGCTATGCACTCCCCAGCCGGCTGAGTTTCCTGTGGCCGCTAAAACAATTCCACAGACTGGGGGGCTCAAACCACAGAAATGTATTCTCTCACAGTTCTGGAGGCTGGAAGTCCAAAATCAGTGTCCCTGGGTTGAAACTGAGGTTTCAACAGTGCCGTGCTCCCTCTGGAGGCTCTAGAGGAGCGTCTGTTCCTTGCCTCTTCCAGCTTCCCGTGGCTGCAGGCCTTCCTCGGTTTGTGGCCACATCATTCCCATGTCCACCTGTCTTCTCGTCACCTTCTCATGCGAATGTTGGATTGCTCTGCCACCCTCTCCTAGGGACATTCGTGATGGCCTTTAGTGCATACTCAGATAATCCAGGATAATCTTCCCATTGTAAGATTCTTAATCACAGCTGCGGAAACTCTTTCTCTAAACAGGATAACATTTCCAGGCTCCAGGGGGTCATTATTCAGCCATCCACTCCAGCTCTAGGGGCTGCACACAGAATATGCACAGATCCTGTTCTGGGAACAGATGTGGATGGGCAGGAAGCCGGGCTGAATGTGAGCCCCTCAGAAGGGACACCCCGCTCCAGCAAAGGCAGGACAAGACCTTAGCAGGGGGTCGTTGTCATCCTCGGGAAGGGGGATGTGCTTTGGCTTCTGATGGGAATTAAATTTGAGATGTGGGGACCACATTCTTTCATCACAAAGTTACTGAGCAGACATCCTCTGGCCAGCCCTCTGGGTCCCACATTCCAGACAAGGAAACTGGTCAAGAGACTATTATATGTACTGCGCCAAGTGCTGGGATAAAAGAATGCACCACTAACTAGGGCATTTCAGCCCTGCCTGGGAAGGCTTCCAGGAGGCAGCGCTACTTGAACTGAAGCTGCAAGATTAGTAGGAGTTGGCCAGGTCGACCCAAGACAGGGAAAGAGCAGCAGGTACAAAGCGATGTGCTCGAGACTGGACCTGCCTTCTGCCTGTGGAGGTTGCCCCATGGTCGCCTTAGGACTGAGGTAAATCTTGGATGAGGGCGTGTAGAGCCAGATATTTCTTCTTGTTGTTACTCTTTGAAGTGTACCTGGTATCCTTCCCCCTCACAGCTTTCCTTATGAGGGAAACGCACCCAAGAATAAAGGGACAGATTCTGCGGGATGGCCGGGCTCGTCTCCCGTTGGATGCTGCCCTGCTGTCCCGTACAGGTGGCCTGTAGTGGGCAGACAAGCAGACTGGCCAGCCACGAAATCTGAACGCAAACTAATTAGAGGCTTGTCAGGTCTAAGAAATTTGGTCCCATGGTGTTCTCAGCGTTCACACACCTTTTCTTTTAAAATGTAAAAATACCTCCTGGGCGCCTGGGTGGCTCAGTTGGTTAAGCGACTGCCTTCGGCTCAGGTCATGATCCTGGAGTCCCTGGATCGAGTCCCGCATCGGGCTCCCTGCTCGGCGGGGAGTCTGCTTCTCCCTCTGACCCTCCCCCCTCTCATGTGCTCTCTCTCATTCTCTCTCTCTCAAATAAATAAATAAAATCTTTAAAAAAAAATAAAATAAAATAAAATGTAAAAATACCTCCTGTGTTTCTCGCCCCTGTGAATGGCGATGCAATGCTCAGTAGAGAGAGTATACTTAGTAGAGCGTGACCGGCGTTCCTCCCATGTGGTTGCACTCCCAAGGTACACAAGGTCTTGCCTGCGTGCTTCCTCCCCCCGGACAGGCTTACCCCCAAGCTGCCCCTGCCATCCTTCCCAGCCTTCCTGTCTCAGCCTAGAGGGCACTCCTCTTACTGCATTTACACAGTTTGATTACATAGGTATGTGTTCATTGCTTCATATTTTTCATTCCGAGGCCAGGAGTCTCAGACTGTTTGTTGACCCAGTCCATACCATATCGCAAGCACGCCGTAACTCTGTGTGGAGAAGATGAAATCATGATGAAAATCAAAGAAAACTTCAGAAGTATTTAATGAAGTAAATAATTTAACGTTCATGATACATCTGTGTTAGGTAATTGTCTTTCACCCTAAGTATGTTTTGCAAGAATTATTATTTTTTTTTTTAGAAAAGCTTATAATGTTGAATGGAAGAAGCAAAGTAAAAATCTATAGTGTAATCTCAATTTTATAAAATTCATGTGTATGTACTTAAAAAGCCATCAAAATGTTGGCGAGGGATTGGGAAGCTCTAAGATGATTGTTTTTGTTTTACTTTCTGGATTTTTCCAAGTTTTCTTTAGTGAGAATCTACCACTTTAAAAATTGAAATATCAATAAGGCTACTTTGGGCCATCTGGTGTCTTGCTCCTTTCTCACATGTAGTCCTAATCTTTTACACACACATTACGGGCTTACTGGGGATGAATTGGAGGTCCCCACTAGGACGATTTAACCAATTAACTTATTCATTAACTGCTGTGGTATCTTATATGTGCTGGACAAAAGATTTAGAATAATCCTTATTATGAGCTGGACAAAGGGAATATTTGGAATCCTTCTCTCTCATTCCTTTCCAGCCTTTCTCAGGGAATTCCCACAGGGTCTAATGCCCAGAAAAAAGGGCAAAGTGGCTTTAGAGTCTTTGAAAGGAGAATGAGTTCAAGGCATGCCCATAGTTTCAGCCAGAACAGAATTCCTATGAAGTGTGTGCGTGTTTACTAATTATCCTAGACTTTCAACTGCTTTTACCTTCTTTGTAATGCATTCTTGGAGTTTGTTAAAACTTTTTTGTAGTATTGTGCCTTTCATACTACAGCTGTTGTAGAAATTTACCTGTCATTATTTTTCCTATTAAACTACCAAAAGAAAATTTTAGTAATAATTTCTGAGTCTGTAGCAAAACTAGCATCCTTATATAAAATAAACCATCCCAACCCTTTTGGAAAACTTGCTGGCAAAATTGATACCTTGATTTGATGCCATTTTTGAACTCTTACCTTAAGGATATGATCCAAGGTAAGAAAAAAACAAACAAACAGATTTTATGCCTAAAGGTAGTATTACACTGCCAATTATAATAGAGAAAAGTTGGAAACAAGGTGAAATAAATCTCTAGCATAAGGGAGTAGGTTTTCCAGTAATTGTGTTCACTCAGTGGGCTAAATGCAACCATTGGAAATGATGGTGTTAAATAACAGGAGATAGTATGTAAATGTTTATGGCCTAAGTTTTAGTTTCAATGTTGGTGTGTGGATGTACGTAAATTTACGTATAAAGATTTATGACTTTGTCATGTAAGGACACAGATGTCCTGTCCACACCCACCCTAATCCCTGCCAAAGTGTACATGGTATCACTATTAATTACGTGTTCATAACCACGTAATTGTGTTGGAGGTGACTTGTAGCAGTCAATGTGGTCACAGAGCGGAAAGATTAATATTTGAAGATTTTGGTCCTCAAGGAGTACCCATAATTGCCCTGAATTTCATCTCGGTAATCATCAGATGACCCTTGGCTCTGGCGTGAATTCACGGAAATGATCTCTGTCCTGTTGGATTTGGTAATGGGCATGGATTGTTCCCCTGGCTGGCCTGCATGCCCCCCTCTCTCCCACCTGCTCCCACCCTCCAGCCTTGGACGGCCCTCTACCCTAAATGTCTTGGAATACTTCCTTCCCTCTACCTGAGAATGCATGGAGTCGAAAATAATCAGTAATAATCATACCCCTGAGATTTGAAGTAAATATCTTGCCTTTAACTTAATGGTTTCTTGGAGATTACTTTGAACTCCAAGGTGAGTTGGAGCTTTATATAAAAGAACTATTTTAGGAATCAACCACCTCACCATCTTTTAGAATAACAAAATACTTTTTATTTTATAAAATGATCATTTGTATTGCTGAGAAAGTGCAGGAATTTGGTCATCTCATATGCCCTCCCTACTTTCTCCTTTCCTTCCTTCTCTGTGTCTACCTGCTGACTTGCAGTCACCTCCTCTTTGAAATGCTCCCTGACCATTCACTCACCCACCCTGTATCCGTCCATTCATACCTTCATTCATTCATCCATCCACACATACATCCCACTGATGCTTATTGAGCAGCTATTATACTGTATCAGCTCATATTCTAACTCCTGCAGATACAGTAGTGAACAAAAAAGACAAACGTCTCTTCCTACTATATACTTAATGTGTTTTGTTGTACATATATTTTTTATAATTAAAAAAAAATCTTCCCTAATGAACAAGATAGGCAAAAACGTCCTGTTCCCAACGTTAGCCGTCTCTCCTCTGTGCTTCGAAAGCACCTCCATTAATACACGTTATCGGCCTCATGGCTGACTGCCCATCAGGCTATGGAAGCAGGACCCTTGCCTGAGTCAGCTTGTATCCACACTGTCGTGGCTCGCTATCCATCTCTCTTGTGTATAACCCCATAAGTGAATTTGTCAAAAGGAAGGGGAGTCGTGTGGAACCTGACATTTGCTGAGAACCTACTGCATGCCGAGCCCCACGTCTTCACGAGCTTGCGTATCCTGCCAAACAAGCATTTTGTTCCCATTTTGTGGCGGAGGAGACTGAGGCTTCAAGAGGTCAAATGACTTGTCCAAGTCCTCGGAGTTAGTGGATGCAGACCACTAACTGATTCTGTTGCAGTCCTCTCTGCTTCCATTGTCAGCTCTGGGAAAATTGGTTTCTGGTTTCACACCTGAGTAATTAGCCGCTGAGAGATTGGCCCCGTCTCCCTATCCCCTGCCCCTGCTGATTTACTGCAGGAACCCTTGGAAAAGAGCCGGTTCTGACACAGCAAAGCTATCCACTACCCTCCACACATAATTTTAACCTCCCCTGCTTGCAGATTCTCTTATTACATTTTACTGCAAAAGAAAATGGTCCTGCCATCCAAATCCCATCATATGGATCCTGGCTTTATTACAGACCCTGGGATGTCCATCTATTAAGTATTGGATTGACCTTTTGAGACTGAGATTGGAAAAAATAAAAATAAAATCACCACTCAAAACATATTTCATAAACTGGGATAATGATACAAAAGTCAATCTGTCTATGCCCAACTCTTTGTGACCCTTGTGAAGGTCCAGGAAGTTCATCTGTGCATCAGTGGGGTATAGGCAGAGCCGGGGCCCTGTGGATCCAGCTCTCAAAAGATTCATTGTCATTTCCAAATCCAAGTTCTGGCCCCGACGTCTTGAGGCTCTTCCTCAATTAATGGCAGCTGCTGTTCTTGGCCACCTCTCGTCATTGCGCATTTGCTGAATGCTGTTTGGGGACCATTTGCTCCAATCATCAGGACAAAAGTGTAGCTCTGAGACTGAGGGCTACAGTGAAGTCTCTTTTCTTTCAGAATTACAGAGGTTTGGCGATATGGGTGATCACATTTGCTATCTGCATTGCCCAGAGGTTTCTGCCTTCGCTAATAATGACCATCATTGTATTAACAACAGCTCTTCTTTCCTTTGTGCCTTTTCAAAGGAACACCACAGATTTGGGGACCACAGTTCACACCTCAGGGAGGGGAACTGCTAGGAGAGCAGGAGCAAAAGTCCTGGACCGTGGTGAAGGGCCGACCCTTCATGGTAGATTTTCTGCTTCTAGAACAGGAGGTAAGAAAGCCCATGGAGGGCTGCGAGTGAATCTTAGGAGAGCTCAAAGCCAACCGTGAGCCCTGGGTTTAAGGGCTTGGTATGCTCTTGTCTTGGCAGTGAGGCCCGTGCCAAGCTGGTAAAGGTGGTATATTTTCTACACGTGGGAGCCTTAGGACTGAGCCCATGGCACTTCCAGTCATAGTGCTAAGAGCAAGCCTGGCCCTTCCCCAGCCCATTCCTTGAAAGTGTTCAGTGAACTTGTGTCGTGAAAGCACCTTGCAATGCTAACGTGATTGTGCAACATGATGATCATTAATATCCTTGTCCTCGGTGCTGCTTGCCGAGCATGCAAACTACTTTTGTTTTATGGATCAGCAAGTCAGGCAGTGCGATCTGGCAGAAAGGGGACTGGAGCCAGGGGTTCTGATCAGTGCTTAGCGCCTGGGTGATCTTGGGCAAGTCGTTTCTCTTTCCTGAGCTCTATTCCTGCATCTGTGAAGTGGAGACTACTTCTAACTCAGAGGGGTTTTGTTTGGATCAAATTGGAAGATGAGAGTGAAGGTACTTTGCAAATGGTGGAGCTTTCTGTGCACATTCTTGAGATGAGGGAGAGGCATTTTTACTGTAAGACGTGCTATAAATTAAATCAATTAGTGGTGGGGAAATCTAGTCATACCCCGTCCCCTCTTCCTTTCCACCTGCCCAGCCTTTGTTGTCTTAGTTGGTCAGGGTTTAGTCCTAACTTCTAAAGTGGTACCCATCCCTTACCCTCTTTTGGCCTTATCTCTGTTTTCCTTTTCCTCATAGTAATCATCACTCTCTGACATTGGATTTTTATCTGTTCATTATTGCCCATGGTCTGTCTTCCCCCATTAGAATCTAAGCCCTATAGAAGCAAGGATGATCATTTGTTCATTGCTATGTCCCAAGTGCCTGGAACTCTGTCTACTAGTATACAGTAGGTGCTCAGTAATCATTTGTGAAATGAAAGAATATCTACATTGTTGTTCTGCCCTCACTGTGAAGCCCCTTCTTTGAGAGGGAAATGATGTAATAGCAAACAAGACAGGGTTTTTGGCATAGAGAAGCTTAATCTGGAAAATTTACTGACCTCATGAGTTACAGACACATGTGATGCTGGCTGGAGTATGTCGTCCTGAGAAAGCAGCTTTCGCTCCCAGCCTCATTCCTGCATGAAATTTACTAAAGTGATGAATTGATTGTACAGTCTGAATAAGTCACCGAGTTCACTGCTGTCATCCCATTTCCTCATGCACAGAGTAGAGATGACAGTACTACTTTCCGATGTTTTTATGGCACTTTGATCAATGGGCCTCAAAGAGAGCAGTAATCATGGTGATTAGGGTGGGTTCTAGATCCTTCTGGAGAGGCAGGTTTGCTAGGGGTGGGGAACGGGGTGGAAATGATGAGGACATTGGACATCTTAGAGGTGAGAGAAGGGAAGTTACCATCTATTGAGCACCTACTATGGACCAGCGTTGGCCCATGGATCAGGTGCTTCATATATATCGAATTATAATCTCCCAATCACTCAAAAAGGGGTGGGCTCAGCAACTCCCTGCACCACCCCCCCCAGGAGGAAACTGGGGCTTAAGGGAGGTTCAGTAGCTTGACCAAGTACCATAGCTGCCATATGATGGAGGGGACTTGATACCAGGTCAGTCTGATTTCCAGGCCCATCACGTGGCCCTGGGTCCCCAGAGCTGCCTTGGAACATCCCAAGGGGGCTCTTGGCTTCTGGGAACCAGGCCATGCTGCTCTCTGAATGTTATCTCCATCTCTGGTGGGGAGAAAAGCACCAAGTCACAGGCACCACCTCCCAAGGCCTGTCAGTGCTGATGCTGTTCTCAGACCTCAGGTGCTGAAGGTGGAAATCCACGTTCATACCTCACCTGGTACGAACCAGCAGCGTCGGGCCTTGCAAAGCCCACTTTTTTGAGCCATCGATTCTTTTTTATCCCCGTTCCCCGCTCTTATTTCCCTCCCCGACATGTTTGAAGTGAATCGCTTTGTTTATGTGTGTTCTTTTAAAGCAGCTATTGTTTTGTGTTTAGATAGTTTTAATTTACATTGTGATGTTATGCTGTAGACCTCATTCTGCTTCCTACTTTTAGCACCTGGTTTTCATGGTTCATCCATGTTGCTGTGTATCCGTTGTTTCTAACTGCTGTCAAATCATCCCCGTGTGCAGTCGCTACCTTTCCATACGCGTCCCCCCAGGGAGGGACACCAGGTGTCTAGCTCTCTGCCACTGCAGTGGGCATCCTCCCATGTGCCCCCACACAGGCCTGTGTGAGGATTGTGCCATTGTTAAAGGCTGTGTACTGGGGGAGAGAGCACATGTGAACTTAGCTTGAATAAGGGGTTCCAGATTGCTCTCCTCTGAGGCTGCCCCAGTCTGTGCTCACCTTCACATGACGCTCCTTATTTCCTACATCCCCTCATAGTCTCTGACACTTAGGGTAAAACTTTTTATTTTTGCTACCATGATGGGTGCAGGCATGGCTTATTGTTTCTTTATTTGTTTGTTTTTACTTATTTGACTATAAGTGAGTCTGAATATGTACATAGCATGCTGGCCCTTTGGGCTTCTCTTCACTGAATTCTCCATATTCTTTGCCCATGTGTCAAGTAGCGTTCCTGACATTTTTCTTGTTCACTGGAAGGAATTCCTAGTGGAGTCTAACTATTAATCCCTTGTCACTTTTAGACAAGTATCTTCTCCCAAACTATATTCATCTATTAATTTTGTTGAGCAAATACTTTAATTCTGGGATTATCAAATTCATCACTTTTCCATCTTAGAATGTATGCATTTGGGGGCTTTGAGAAGTGCCTTCCCATCAGCAGATCACAAAGATATTCTATATTTTCTTTGAATAACCATTGGAGACAGAGGGAGCATCATTCTTGTGTTCCTGCTAGCAGAGGGCTCAAGTTTATGAATCCCAGGCTGACATGGAGGGTAAAGAGTTTTGTTTTCTTTCCTTCAAAGGACCCCTAAGCCAACAGGAAGACGATTACGCAGAGAGGACTTTAATTAAATTTTCCATTTTTTAATTTTTCTGAACTTCAGGGGTGCTCATAGCTCGCATCACAGAGGCAATGGATAATGAGTGGAGGTGTCCCTCGGGAGCTCTGCTGCTATAACATCTTGTGGTGAGGAGGCCTGCGGCCCCCGTCTCCACTCAGATCTGATAACCCTTGGTGTCAGGGACAGCGGCACCTGTGAAATTCACAGCTCAGGGAATGGAAGGGCTTCTGGTATTTGCTGGCGTTCACGCACAGGGCCTGTTCCTTATACAGACGAGTTCGACATGACAGCGAATCCTAGAAAGTCAAAACAGGACGAGGGAGTTTGAATGTCACCCTGTCTGCAGACCCTGAGTGATGCTGTTCCTTATGGAACACCACGTGGCTTCTGAGTTGGAGAGCTGGGGCTAGAACCCAGGCTTCTTCAATGCAGGCCAGAGCACTGACTGCTCCACTTAGAAAGATCCCAGGCTTTGGAGACAGATAGTCCTCAGTAACAGCTGTTAATTTAATAATTATATCAATAAGTGTATCTACCACTGTGGTCAATGCTTTAAATGAGATATGCTCAGAGCTGTTAGATATTGGAAGAACTGGACCTACTCTCAGAAGAGAGAAGGTTCTAGGGAAAAAAAAATTAGCTGAAATCTACAGATGAGTCCAACCTAACCTAGTAGAGAGGGGAGAGCTTGTTGAATGGATGGATGGACGGATGGATGGACAGACGGTTGGATGGATGGACAGATGGATGGATGGATGGTTGGATGGATGGATGATGGATGGATAGATGGATGATGGATGGATGGATGGATGGATGGATGACTGTGATCCTGGCTTTAAGAGGTTAGTTGTTTCCCACCCTGTTCTTTTTCTCTCTCAGCCCAGGGAGGCCTGCTGGTAAATTATAAAGCCAGCAGAGGGGGAGGAAAGGAAGATCTCTTTCCCTGACTATCAATCCTTTGAGTGTTTCACTTAAAGCTGAGCACCTGTTCTATTGCAGGACTCACCTCTGTCCCTGTCTGTTTCTTTGAACCCTACCACTGGTCCTTGGGAAGAGAAAATGCAAAAGAGGAAAATGAAAAAGAAGGAAAGCAGCGCTCATCATGCTGAAATGTAATGCTCCTCTCTGAACGTCGGAAGATGAGCAATTACACATGCTGATTTCATCCACTACTTAACTCAGGGGGTGACGGCTGCTGTGGAAGAGGCTCCGGCGGGTTAAGTGCTGCAGCCCCGGCCCAGCTTCTGAAGCCTCTCTCGGAAACCTCGGAGATTGGCTGGTAATTCGCTGGTGTCCTTTCTAGTGACTCCTGGCCCTGCTGGCTGCGGGGACAGTTCCCAGTCAAAAACACCCTGGACATCATTCCTGGCTAGGATGTGGACTGCTTTTGTTCTCTAGGGACCCGAGACTGTCGAGACAAAAGAGGGTGGGGAAGAGATTCTGCAAAGAAATGAAAGCAGGCAGGAACGGGCTCGCATGCCTTGCCAGTGCTGGTCTTCTTGACAGAGCTTACCCGTTACTAGAAGTGGGAAAGGACAGAGGGGAAAACAAAAAAACCCAAACATTTATTTGGCCTTTAGTGTGTACTAGGTACCTGTCGCCCCTGAATGTGGTCCGTCCTCACAGATGTTGACATTCCCATTGTGCAGGTGGAGAAATTAGTTTAATTAACTTGCCTGGGACAATGCTGGTGATAATGACAGCAGTTGGTATTTATCTGCCAGGCAGGCTAAGCTCTCACCATGTATGAACCAATTCAGGCCTCACAATAACCCTGTAGGTCGGTGCTGTTAGGATGCACATTTTTCAGATAAGGAAAGTGAGGCACAGAGAGGTTGAGTATGTTGCCCTTGGCGAGTAGATGGCAGAATTGGGATTAAAACACAGGCAGATTGGCTCCAAGTCCCGGACTTTGTCCATTAGTTTGGAGGTTGGAAAGCAGTTCTAATATATACTCTAAAAATCCTTACCTTTTCGACCACACCCTGCCACCTTTTCCGTGATAAGCACGTGACTGTTATGAATAACGGTACAGGCAGCCATTTACTGAGTGTTGGCTAAGAGCGAGCACTGTCCCTGTGGCTTCCAGTTGCTGTGTATTTACTTCTCCTTGTCTCCCGTTGAGGCTGGTGGAGACCCAAGCTCAGCGAGGTCAAGTGATCTGCCCAAAAGCCCACTGCTCACTGTGGCTCTGGGCCGCTTTCTAGATGAGACTGTTTGTTTCACTTGCTGGTGTGTTCATTACACTCACGAAGCCATTCCTGGGGTCTTGAGCAAGTGGATAAACAGTGGGCCAGGCTGCTCTGTGCTGGGGGATGAGAGATGAGGCCTGCCCAGGGCTCCTGCCCTGGAGGAGCCCCTAGTCTTGGGGGTGGGGGAGCTCTGGACACCTCCTCTCTTCCCACGGACCCAGCAAGCTAGAAATGACAGGACCCTGCCTCTCTTAACACCATGCTGGCTCTCTTTTGACTAAGGAAACAGCAGTCTCCACCGGCTTCAGTCAGATCCAGTTACAGCAAGAGCATGTCTCTATTATTATTGCTATTAATCTGACACAAAGAAGGTTTGAAACTCTTGATCATAAGACATAAAAGACCTCCCAAAAGGAGAGATCAATAACCATCCAAACTGTGGCTTTCTGAAGGCTTCAAGAAAGAAGTTTGGTTTTTTTGGTTGTTTCTTGGTCAAAGCAGGCCATTTGAATGTCACGTTTGTTCTGTCTCCTTTTCCTGCTCTTCTAATAATTTGGATCAAAATGATGATAAAATTGCTCCATTGCAGATGATTTCAGCAGGCTGTTGACACATTGGATTAGCATAAATGTTATCTCCAAAGCCCCAATTCATATAGCCAAGAAAATTATAAACAAATACATTATATATATTTTTTTTTTCACAAGTAGCTATTGACTTAATGATGGCTGTTCTTCCATCGTACCTAATCAATAGCAGATGTGCATCAGGGAAGGTGTGATATGTATTAACTCCCGGCAGGAGGAATAGATGTTTAAAGGAACCATTTTCTTAAGACTCTCCTGGAGAGAGAGAGAGGGAGGGAGTCAGGGAGGGAGAGAGAATGAAAATAATCTTGCACCATACTGTGCAAATGTCCTCTTTCTGGCTGACTCACGGGAAGTGGCTGCTTATAAAGGAATCGTCCAATGAGAGTGTCAGGGCTTTTAGCAGACAAGCATGTATTAAGGTCAGAAGGAAAAAAAGAAAAAAAAACAACATTTATTGAGCAGGGATTCCTTTGCAGATGTTCACCCATAGAGTTGCTCATTTTTGCTTCCCAATTTTGCCAAGTAAGTTAGACCTCGATTCCCTCATTTCACAGATAAAGAAATGAAGGCCCAGGGCCCAAGAAAAAGCTTGTCTTAGGCAAGCCAACCAACCCGTGTTAGGATCAGGATGTGAATGCAGGTTTGAGAATTCCGAGTGTTGTTTCTACCTTTTGTAGTACTCTTTTTTTTTTGGTCAGAGCTCTGTACATGATACTTACCTTATTATCATTATTGTTTTCTGATCCAAAGGAGAAGAAAATATTAATAAGTCTCAGATGGGAGCTGTGAGTGAGTGCCTGGTTCTTGACAGATATATGGCCCTGTGACTTCTGGCAGAGCTCTGGAATGAATGATAGGGGACTTTCAGTAGCAACTGGTATCATTCATTCATCTATCAACCATTTATTGTGATGCCATTTCTCCTGTGTTTAGATATATTTCAGCTGCTGGCTGTCTTACAGGGCCTAGAGATATCAGAGGGAATAGATCACATCCCTTGTCCTCAAGGAGCTTACAGTGAATGTGGGGGAGCCTGGGAAATTGACAGCCAGGCACAATATGGGGGGCGTAATGGGTGTGGAATTAATATCTAATGTCAGGGCCAGAGGTAAAAATTGACTGTAGGTTATATGACCCTCAAGAACTTTGAAAAGAGAGATGATCACACTATGAGAAGCTCGAGGGAACTGTGGATTTACATTTCCCATCATTTTTGGTCCAGGGCACCCCCTCTATCCAGGGCAGGTGCATGGGCTCTGGGGGATTGGCAGGTTGCTTACAGTATTTGACTCTGTCTCTGTGAGCCCCTGCAGACTGTGTAGTTGAAGCTGCATAGCAAACATGCTTCTGCCGTGTACTTCCCCCCTCCCCATGCAGGGTGGCAAATACCATGGCGAAGTTACTCCAAGGGGCTGGAGGAGCCCTGACCAGCCTTAGATTTCATCAGGAAGGTGACCTTGAGAGGGCAGCTCCGGAGAAGGGTCTTGAAGAATGACAGGGAAGCTCTGTGCCTCCACACGTGCTCTCCTGAGTCATCAGTGGTGATCCTGCCAGGGTCAGAGCTGGGGGTAGAGCAGGGGAGGGGAGGTCTGGTGGAAAATGCAGGGTCTATGGAATAGGCACATGAGAGCCTATTGTGCCTGTTGCTGTAAGGATTAAACAGATTAGTCATTTAGAGAGTCTAGACCTGCACTGTCTAATTGCCATCCACTTGCTTTCTATGGCTCTTGTGCACTTGAATGTGGCTGGTCCAAGTTGAGATGTTCTGTAATTATAAAATAGAAACCAGATTTCAAAGACTTAGTACCAGTTAAAAAAATACCATCTTTCCTGGTAGTAATTTTTCGTGTAGATTACATATTGAAATAATAAAGTTTTAGTTCTACTAGTTCAAATAAAAGCTCTTATTAAAATTAATTCCAGGGGCGCCTGGGTGGCTCAGTCGTTAAGCGTCTGCCTTCAGCTCAGGTCATGATCCCAGGGTCCTGGGATCGAGCCCCACATCAGGATCCCTGCTCGGCAGGAGGCCTGCTTCTCCCTCTCCCACTCCCCCTGCTTGTGTTCCCTCTCTTGCTGTGTCTCTCTCTGTCAAATAAATAAAATCTTAAAAAAAAAAATTAATTCCATTCATTTATTTTTACTTTTTAAAATGTGGCTACTAGAAAATGTTGAATTACTGATGCAGCTCACATTTTATTTTTCTGGGGCAGCGCGGATACAGACCAGCATCTGCAAACGATAGCCAGATGTGGCCACCACCTAGTCTTGTATGGTCCACGTGCTAAGGAGAGTTTTTATATTTTAAATGGTTAGAAACAAAATAAAGAGAAGCAGAATATTTGTAACATGTGTAAATTGCACGACATTCCAATTTTAGCATCCATAGATAAAGTCCTGTTGGGGCATGGCCGTGCTCGTGTTATTTGTATATTGTCTGTGGCTAGTGCTACCGTGGGAGGGTGGGTAGCTGTGGCCCAGACTGTCCACAGCAGGGACAGAGAATGCACTTGTGTGCCCACAGAGCCCCGTTTCCCCACCTTGGCTCACTCTGTTCCCTCTGCCGGCAGTCTTCTTTTGTTCGCCTTATCCTTCAAAGCCAAGCTCAAGGCTACTGTCCTCGAGAAATGGCATCTTCCTCCTCTGCACTTTCAATACCAATAGGTGCCTGGGGAAAGTTACTCAACCTCAGTGAGCCTCAATTTTCTCATCTGTAAAATGGGACTGATAGTACCCACTCCACGGAGTAATCTTAGGGATTAAGCAATGGGTAGTACCTTTCACATAGTGAGCGCTCAATAAGTATTGTGGTTACTGCTGCTATTAGTGCTTGAATGTATCTTGTGGAATTTACTGCATTCTGAACGTTGGCATATCCCACCATGAACTAAAATACTTCCAACATGGCTTTGTTCTCTTTGAGGACATGGAGAACATTCTCTCCATTCTGGATCCTCAGCCTGGACTTGGGAGGGGCTTAGGAAACATTTGTGACACATACGAGTCCATCTCTCCCTTTTATCAGATACAGTGATTGACAAACACACACTCACCCCCTTTTCTTCATCCCCCCTGCCACCCTGGTCCCAGCCACTCTCCTCTTCTGTCTAGGTTACTGTTCCTAACCCATTTTCTCACCACCATCCTTGTCCTCTCCAACCAGTGATGCCCTGGTCAATATTTAGCAACTGGCTGTTTGAAGCAGAGGGGAGCTGTGATTTGAAGTGTTTTCTAATTTCTGTGGTGCACATATTCCCACTATGGTTGACTTCATGCTACCGACCTGATGTTGCCGAATGCGGAGTTGGGAAGAGGAGCACATCGTGACCCTCTCCAGTGTGTGGCCCACTGCTGCCCACCGCTACCTCCAGCTCGCTGTCCACTCCACTGCTACGGTGACCTTTCCCAGGGGACTCCCCTGCTTGGAGCCCGTCAGCAGCTTCATTGATCGCAAAAGAAAGTTGAAAGTCCTTAACACATTTTTGAACCTTACAGGACCCAGTTCCCTGCTGCCCCACTGGCCTTATCCCTATCACAGTCTCCCCTGCCGACCCGAGCTGGGCATCCTTGTGTTCCTCTGCAATGACACTTCCTTCTCTGACCTTCTCGAGCCGTCCCAAGATCTGGCGGAGCTGCCCTTGTTCTTATACTATCCTGGCTCCTCCTACTTCCCTTGGCACTGTCATTGTGGCCGATCACTCAGCCGGCAGTTAGGTGTGAACACTTGCCTCCCCACAGGTATATAAGGTCCAGAGGGCAGTAGCTATGGTCGTCACGTTCATCGCCGTGTCCTCCTCACCTGGCACACAGCTTGGCAAAAATGTTTCTAGAATAGATGATGGAATTGAGCAAAGCCTGGTTAGAAGGCAGCGGAGGTCAGCCTCCTATGGGTATCAGACTTCTGTCTCTGACAGGAGTATTTTTTTAACTGCTCAGAGTGTATTTGATTAGGGGACCACTTGGGGTTGGTTTTCCAACTGGCCAAAGGGAAGAGGCAAGACAGTCACCATTCTCAACCACTCCTGAACAGAATCTTCTCTAGTCCGGGGAACATGTCTTGCAGCACATTTGGTACATCATTACACACCCAGTAAGTAATCAATTATCACATTTTTAAACCACTTTCCTGAGATCTGACGGACAAAAAGCTGTAGATGGGTGCATACAAACTTGCTGTGTTTGGCGGTAAGCACAGACCCATGAAACCATCAGCACAATCAGTGCCGTGAACTTAGCTACCACCCCTGCAGGTTTCCTTCCATCTGGCAGAATTTAAACGCCCAGGGTCTTGTTTGCTTTAAAATCTCATGATTTCAAAAACCTCCCAATTAGAAGAACCTGGAGTCATTCGTAGTATAGTCGCTGCTGGGAGCTCTGAGGCTGACTAACTCATTAGGGGCTGTGATGGTCCTAAGAAGGAGGAGGGCCGACGGGCTGGCGCTTTTACTTCATCAAAGACCATACAAACACCTTATCCCAATTCTTTGGGAAGAAAGTTGGCACAACAGAGAGATATTTACTGAAAGTCTAACGGGTATTTTGGGGGCAGATATGGTGCTAAACATCGCGGCCCAAAGCCTCTTGATGCCGCAATTTTAAGCGCGAGAAGTTGAAAAACAATTTGTTCCTCATACTCTGCTAAATCTTTGTAATTACATATATTTTTGCCAAAAGTCTGAGTGGCAATCCCATATTTATCCTGCAATCAAGGCCATTGTGGATTATCAGCTAAATACCTCATTAGGAAGATTTGAAACATGTCTCCCAAAGGTTTTTGTTTTCCTCTTAAAAACAACTACATCTTAAAGAAAAAGCAACGTATCTGTTGTATTAATGTCTCTAGCTGAGTGATTTTGAGTATTCCTGGTAAATCTACTTGAGAAAAGAGATAAATTATAGGGACCGATTTTTAAAGCAAATACAGGACAACTAGTGTAGTAGATGAGGCCACTGGTAAGAGATGCAGACTGGCCTGGCATTTACAGCGGTGTGATATTGAGCCTCTGTGTGGCCTAAGCCTCAGTTTCCTTATCTGTAAAATTGAGATTATAGTACCCTACCTCGAAGAGCTGTTGCTGGATGAAATGAGATAGAGCAGTGCCTGGCAAGGAACAGACATTATTTTTATTGTCATTGTGATTAATATTATCATATAGCAATGTATTGTCCACCCGTAGATTTTCCTCCTTCGTATTTTTACAATATCTTTTTCACACCTGTGAGGATTTTAGTTAGATCCATATGCGTCTTGATACCACTCTTGATGGAGGTCAGTAGAACAAAACGAGAGAAATTCAGCCTTGGGAAGGGAAAAACTAAGGTTGATGAGGGAGGTAGAGGAGAGAGAGACGGAAGGAGGAGCTCTCCCCTGTGCCTCCAAGGCCCAGTCCCCCATGGCAGGCCCAGAAGCAGATACAAGATGCTGACTCGGAGCAGGGTGACGAGGTCCTGACATGCTGAGGGCATGGGCAAGGGCATGGGCATGTAGCCCGTGGGCACAGGGACCGTGTCTGTCCCATTCCCTGCTTTATCCCCAGTGCCCAGCAAGTGTGTTATTTCCAGATAAGAACACTACATTCATTAAGAAGGACCGGATCCAGAAAAATTCCTTTGACTTGGGTATTGCTTGCAGCTAATCAAAGTCCACAGACATCTCACTGAAACGATGTGGGAGGGAGATCCTGAAGTGTTTCTAGCTAGCAAAGACTGGAATATGAAAATGAAATGTAGGGTGTGTTATATAAAAATAAGATGGATAAAATGGCCTTTTTTATATGTGCCATCTGTTATTTCTACTTTAGTTTAGTGAAACAACATGAAGAGATTTCCGAAGTTTATTCATAACCTTGGACCTGCAACCTTATTTTTTTCCAAAATAATTTCTATGATAATTACACCTGAGTGAGAGTTGCTCTGTGCCAGACACTTTGTCCATTGTCTCATCTCCTTGTCAGACCAACCCTGGGAGGGGTTTTCAGGTGAGGATATGGGAACTTCAGGGACAGCTGTTTCAGAGACAGATTGTACCATGGCCACACAGCTGGGATGTGTCAGAGCCCGAAGTCAAACTCAGGCCAGTCAAATTCTAAATCCATAGAGTCCCGACATTATAAGTTGTCTTCTGATAAAGTGTTACATTTCCCATATGCACATTTTTCTACCTACAGGTTGGGGGAAGAAAGCTTCACATCAAGATGAGTCCCCAACTCAAATGCCTGTCAGGATCAGGCAGGTGGAGCAAGTGGGCTGGGTGGGGACTGCGGCAGCAGAGAATCTGAGGAGGCCTTCTAGAGGGGACAGCGGCAAGTCAGCTCCAGCTCATTGTGGCTGAAAGGGAATGCAGGTGTTTTATCACCATGCCTGTTAAGGTTCCAAAACAAACTGAAAATCCAGATTTTTATGTGAAATGCTAGCATTTTAATTTATTGTCAATTAATGTGATTTAAAGAAAAAAAAAACCGCTATGCAAGCCCAGCAAAACAGGTCAGGGCTGCTTTCTGAGGGGCACTGTGCTCGTTCCAGCAGCTGCCAGTGCTAATATTTTAGAACCCTCTCCTGGGACTGTTGTGTGGTACAAGACAGTGGGCCACACGAGGAAATCAGTCTAAGAGTAACGGTTAAAACTCATTGACTACTAAGTTATGTGCTGGCCCGTTACCTACATTATTTTATTTACTATCCCAGCACTTTTATGGGATATTCTTATCCTTCTCTTACTAGTGAGAAAACAGATTCAGGGAGGTTAAGAGACTTGCCCAGGGGCTCCTGGGTGGCTCAGTTGTTAAGCGTCTGCCTTCGGCTCAGGTCATGATCCCAGGATCCCGAGATCGAGCCCTGCATCGGGCTCCCTGCTCAGCAGGAAGCCTGCTTCTCCTTCTCCCACTCCCCCTGCTTGTGTTCCCTCTCTCACTGTGTCTCTCTCTGTCAAAAACATAAAATCTTTAAAAAAAAAAAAAAAAAAAGACTTGCCCAGAGGGACAGAGTTATGAAATAGCAGAGCAGGACTTGAACCCAGGTCTACCTGGGTTCTAAATCTGTACCCCTAACCTCTGCCCTGTATTGTCTCCCACAGATTCTATTATTACCGAAGAGCTGCCCCAGGCATTTCTTTGTTCGGTACCCATTGTTCCCCAGGATTGAATGTCAGAGAGTGTGGAACCTTGTTCTGGAAATGAACGCTTTGCCTGGAAAAGCGTCAGTCTTCCAAGTAGAGTGCTTTGTGCATCGTAAAACCTTCAATTTTGCTCCATTATATTTTGGGTCTGTGAGGGATAGATTGCAGTTCATGCCTTCCCGCTGATTAGAGCATCCTATTTATGTGTATATGGCGCCGATTAGATGGTGCGCTTTGCAGAATTAGCTCCCTGATGAACAGGTAGTATTTCTCCCTGTGCTGACATGCAGCAGCTGTCTGCACTCATTGTGTTCAAGCCTCTGCACCTGGAACTGGGATGCCAGGGGAAATGGTACAGAACTCCCAGTTACATGTCTAGCCCTCAAGTTCAAAGATGTGTGAGACCAGGTCCTAGTGATCATGCCCCCTTTGCTACTTCTTAGGTGAGTCTACACAAGCCATTTACTTGGTCTGGGCCTAGTTTCTTCATCTGTCAAATGGGAATGATCTTTTCCCCCTAACCAAATGCAGGGATCCGGTCCAGAAGATCTTCTGGATCCATCTGGTTTTGCTCCCGTGTCTGTGATTCTCTGGGTCTCTGAATATGTGCTAAGTGTTGAGGAACTCAGGACCTAGTGTTTAGATGTGACCGGTAATTAAGCATATGTTTGGTGTGTATGGCACAGATTTTATTTTTCTGCATGGCAAGCTAGTTGTCCTGACCTCATTTTTTGCGTGATCTATTCTTTCCTTACATTGATTTGAATTGCTGCTTCCAGCCTGTGTCAAATCCAACATGTGCAGGGCCTCGCTTCTGTTGATATATTCGTTTATCCCCCCATCTTGAACATGGTAAGTCACATGGTTTGATATCTGGAAGAGCCACTGACCCTTTGTTGTTCTTCTTTTTCAGAGTAATCTATTTTGTACCAGTCAGGGTCTCAGCAGCAAATAGATGGTGTATTCAAACCAGGTGACCCAAGAGAGTTTAATGGGGACTTCTTATGGAGGCGAAGGCAAGGACAGGACCCATCAGGGATGGCGAAATCCCCAGCCCCTGGCAACAGCGGGGAGCCTAGGGGATGAGGGAGGAACACAAGCGCTGGCATCAAAGAATGCAGTTCATGGATGGGGATGTGTTGAAGGGTTTGAAGCTGATGAAGGCACAGTTTGGTTCATACTTCAGAGTTATCACTCTGGCATTATGGTGCAGATGGGAATGAATCCAGCAGAGAACCGGTTTGAAGCTTAGTGAAAACGAGCACTCTAAACTCATACATTTCCAACAAGTTACATTTCACTGCAATAAACACCAAGGATCTCTTTTCAGCTAAAGATGCTAGAGGAGTCTGGGGATGGTCATTGAGCTTAGCTTCTCAAGCTTCCCACACTCCTCACAGTGGTGGCACTGATATTAGACCCCTCAGACCTTATATCTCCATCCACATTACTCCAAAAGTCCCATAAAGTCGCTTTCAATGTCATCGGAGTCTGACATCTGGGTTCCAGGACCGATGCCTCTGGCGCCATCTTGCCACACTGTTACAGGTTGCGCCATAATTGCTAGGCATCATTCACGCAGAGTCATGTGCAGCTCTGTAATGTGACCCAAGGCTGTGGCATACACAGTAGTTTGGTCTGCTGCATCACAAGGCCTAGGGGGCACTGGGCAGAGCAGGCCTTGCAAGGGCAACCACCCAACAGGGGTAGTTGCCAGCCTTTATCCAGGTAAGGCTTACAGGAGGCAGAGATCACTTGGGGACCATTTTTAGTCCATCTGGGGACATGATGGGCGTGAGATTCCTATAATACATTCTGCAAAGTAGGCATGAGAGGGTTAATGAAAGAAATTCCCCTCTTAACTTTATGATGCTATCTTATAGATAATGAGCAGGTCTCATCGATAGCCTGTTTATTCGTAGAAGTTACATTTAAATAAAGTCTCAAAAGAATTAGGCTTTCAGATGGCTGAAAATCTGACAGCCCATCTAGCCATTCATATCCCAGAGACTCTTCAACTTGATCGTTGTAACTGGGATTTGCTTCTGCACTTGAAGTGGTTTCTCCTGTCATGAATGCCAACTGTCATCCTCATTTTATTTCCTCAATTTTGAGGGTTGATAGATGGTATAGCACAGCCCTGCATGGTCCTTGGTAATTCCATTGACTATAAACTTGGCCACAGACACATGCCTACTTCAGCTGAGAAGGGAGAGGTTCTTTGTGTGGCTGGAATCAACACACTGATCCCAAGTGGAAAGAAATGCCAGTCAGCTTCTGTATTTCATGTACATACCCTTTTTTGATGACCTACCACCTAAATTATTAAAATTTCGGGGGAGACATTTTAAAACTTATGAACTGCACCAGGATTTTTGGAAATGAGTTTAACAAAGCATTCACTGTATGCCCAGCCCAGTGTGAGGAACTGGGACTTGGGAACAGGAAGATAGAACTTCTGCCCTCCCAGAGTTAACAGAGAAGTCAGACGTGTAAATAAACTATGATATGGCAAAATAAATACTATCATCAAACTGTACATAGCACTGTGGGGACCCATGGAGCAAGAGGCTATGGTGTTGTATGGAGAATTTGAATAGAAGAGGGATTATTTTGTATTTGAAGAGACTTTGATGATGATGATAATTTTTATCTAAATGAGCAAGTAGAGGGAGGTGTAAAAAAACCAAAACACATTTTTTTTTAACATTTTTAAGTCTGAACTGCAGTGTCTACCCTTCCTTTCTCCACCCCCATGCCCCAGGACCTTGGCACGTTTTTAGTTTTTGTTTTGTTTTGCTTTTATGAAAAATTTCAAACTTATACAAAACAAGAGGCTAATATAATCACCCCCGTGTGCGTGCCACCAAGCTTCAACCATTATCAATACCTGGCTATTGGATTATACTGAGCATATTATCTGTAAATACTTCAGCACGCATCTCTAAAAAATTAAGATTTTCTCACCACAAAAATTAACCAAAGCCATAATCAGGTATAACTAATTGTCAAGAAGTCCTTCATGACATCAGCTATTCACTCAATGGCCCTGATTGTCTTGTAGAATTTCACAACCAGTAATTTTTTTAAAGATTTATTAATTTTATTGAAGCGGGGAAGGGGAGAGAGAGAGAGAGAATCTACAGCAGACTCCCCATTGAGTGCAGAGCCCAACGTTGGATGCTGGGCTTGATCTCAGGGTCCTGAGATCATGACCTGAGCTGAAATCAATAGTTGGAGGCTTAACCGACTGAGCCACCCACATGCCCCACAACCAGTTATTTTTAATAATACATTTATTTTTTTCTGCCAATAAAAAGAAAATGGGCCTTTCTGTTTTTTAAAAGAAATCCAGCTTGCAAAAATGCATAAAAGTACAATGAAAAATAAAGGTTTTTGTTTTTTTTTTTTTCATTTTTACTGCATTATCATCAGTATGTAGCATAGTGCCTGTCCCATATGGGTGTTCAGTTAGTGTTTAGCGAATGAAGGGAGGGGAGGAGGGAGAGAGGAAGCTTAGGAAGTTAGAACGGAAAGTAGAAAGGAAGGAAGACCTGAACCTCTAGCCTCACTACCAACATCAATTTTTTGAATGCAGCTTTTTACAAATACATTATTTGCCCCCAAATAATGGGTGGCTCAGTCGGTTCAGTGTCTGCCTTCGGCTCAGGTCATGATCCCAGGGTCCTGGGATCGAGTCCTGGGGTTGAGTCCCACATCAGGCTCCCTGCTCAGTGAGGGGTCTGCGTCTCCCTCTCCTTCTGCCCCTCCTCCTGCTCGTGCTTTCTCTCCCTCAAATAAAATCTCTAAAAAATACATAATTTGGTATTCCTGTGACCATACTGTGCGTACAGTTATGTATCCTGCTTTCCACATGTGATGACGTGAGCATTTTCACTGGGTCCACAGGTGAATGACAGGATTCCCTGCCTCTGCTTTGCATCCTGAGCATCTGAGCGTCCCCAGTCCTGACCACGGCCTCCTCCCCATCTGGCCAGAGCTCCCTGGGAGAGAGCTTCACCCCCAGTCTGCCCCATCATCATGGTTTCCCAGGCCTCTGAGCAACACGATGTAATACTGGCATTTACACAGCTGGTACTGTGCTAAAGGTCAGTTTTAAAATATTTGTCGTTTAATTTCCTGAAATTGTCAACCCCATGTTAAAGGGGGCACTTTCCTAAGTGGATGGAGAGGTAATAATTCTAAGGTATTTGGGAAGATCCTTCAACTAGCAGACTGCTGTGATTACAGCCCTGGTTTTCGCAGCATCCAGAAGCTTCTCGGATGGGAGTGCTGTGAAGGAGTGATATTTCTGGGGGCAGCCCCACATCGTGGTAAATCAGGCTCTGGGCATGGTAATGACTGTGTTAACATTTCAAAGTGGAAACATTTCCATTCCACTTAGTCTACTTCCATCTCTCAATTAACCTAATGCGTAGTGATGCAGGAGCTATTTTGCTGTTCCAGGAACTGAGTGTTCTTGTGGTGTGTCTTACAGTGCGCATCTACCTGTAAACACACACCACACTCGGACACATGAAACTCTGGTAGTTGTTGCTAGAAGTGGGCCAGAGAATTGAAGGGGTTATCCACCCAAGGCATAAATTTGACCCCCCCAAAGTCATCAATTATTTCCCCCCCCTTTCCTCTTTTGGAAGGAGAACTTGGTGTCAAGGGGTTGTTCCTAGAATGATTTAGTACCCGCTGTGCCATAGACAGGACTTTGTGTGCTCTCTCAGCAGTCACTTGGCTGTTTAAAATGTCTCCCTTATACATGCTTCAGGAACTGCCAAGGCTGTGGGTTATGGTCAGGGCGCTTACGAGCAGGGATGATCAACTCCACTCTTGATAAAGATGTCTGTACAACTTGGATCCTCCTAGTTGAGTTGAGCCAGGAGGCTCAGTGGGAGTGGAGGACATCTGCACACGATATGGAGCCTCGAGTAATTCCCTGGGACCTGGCTTGGGATTGCCCTGCTACTTCCTTCCAGGCTGTGGGCCTCTTCGGTATGTCTTCATCCAAAGAGCCATCTCTGAAGTCAGGCTGATGTCAGAGCCTGCGATCTAAGTGGCTCAGAACAGGAGAAATATCTTGAACCAAATCTGCAACATGTGCATCTTTGGGGACACTTAAAAGAATGTGTTGCATTTGAGAGCATGCCATTTGTTGAGGAACTTCTAAGTAAGAGGCTGTAGTCCTCAGCCAAGGCGTGTGTTAGTTACTGTGTTGTGCAGTGGAACTTTTCAAGGGGGCTGCCCGTGTCACTTTGTCACTTGATCAACTGTCTCCTGCCATGGTAGAGCCAGCATTACATCTGCTCTGTCTTCTGGCTTGTTGGGGTGGGGGAAGGAGAGGGAGGGGGAGAGGGTCTCTGCCTGGGTCCTGGGGCAGCTTTTTCTTGTCTTTAAAATAAGGCTAACACCCACTCGCTAGCAGCATTCTGATGTTACAGAAGAAGAATCTTTTAAGATAAGTAGGCATCAAAAAAAATAGCTCTCATTATGTTATAATATCTGTTGTGCATATATAATGGAAATGGATATATATGGATATAGAGTGGAAATGGTTTCTGAGAGCAAGTACCAGATTGTGAAACAAAGAACCGAAAAAAAAAAAAAAAAACCCAAAACCCCACCAAAAACATTTTTCTATTAGATATAAACACGAATAGGAAAGGTTCTGCAGATTATTTCCTTACCCAATACAAGAACACTTCCATCATTCAGGACTAACAATAGTGATGATGGTAATGACCTTGATTCATTTGTGAATACCACTTTACTGTTTACAAAGCCCTTTTATATCTATTATCTTGCTTGATCCTCCTCATGACCCCACTAGACAAATATTACGGGACTTATTATTTCCATTTGACAAGGGAGAAACCTAATGCACAGAGGGCTTATGTGGCTTAACTGGGGTCAAGTAGTGAGTAGAGTCAGACGAGGAGTCTGAGCAGCCCCAGAAGTAGTCTTGTTCTTTCGCCGTGCTGTCTTGTAGACAGTGTGCTGCTGGTGGTGGTAACTACCCCGTATTACTCTTGACGCTGCACCAGGAGCTTGGACAGTATTTCACATGCATTCACTTGTTTGGTCTCTACAGCAACCCAAGAGATAGGAACAATTATTATTCCTCTTTAGTAGATGAAGAACTTGAGGGTGGAGAAGGTTGTTACTTGCCTAAGATTACCCAACTAGTTAGGAGGACCTGAATCCAGGATTCCAGAACCCTCTTATAACCACTCCTCCACACTCTTACAGAAAAGGTTTAAACACAAAAGGGAAAGTTCTCTCTCCTCTCCTTGGATCCATGTCTAGACGAAGGGATGGGCACCCGCTGGCTGACACCCACACCTTGCACTTGCTCTGCTCAGATGCCCCTGACCACTGATGAGACCCACCACCCAGGTGGTTCACAGAGCCCCTGCCTGGCTGCACTGTGCGGGCTTCCAGAGTTGTAGATCTCAGGAATATGAAAGAGGTTCTGCCAGACATGGGTCCTTGAGATAGAAAATGCTTTTTTATTTTTCCCTGCAAGTTTTTGACTCGGGCTGCTAAAAGGATCAGAGTAATTTTCATTTCTCATCTTGACAAACACTCAATTGTGTAAATTTGTTCTGCTGAGGCCCCGTGATTCATCACTCCTGTCTCAGATAATTCAGCTTTGAGCTGAAGCTCTGATTATAGCCTCCTGGCTGTGTGACTCTGGCTAAGGCACTTTATTAGGTCTCTGTTCTCCTCCGTAAAATGGGAGGCTATGACATGTGACTCACCTTCCCCATGTAATTTTTTTTACACTTTTATGAATTTTTAAATTAATATTCTGTGGGCCTTTTAAAATTCTAAATATTTATATTGTACATTTTCATCATACATTATTTTAACAGCTTTATTGAGATAGCATTGATATAAAAGTTACATACATTTAAGGTATACAAGTTGATGTTTTGATATACATATACCTTGCGAAATGATCACAATTAAGGTAATTAGCATATATGTCATCTCTGTAGTTACCATTGTGTGTGTGTGTGTGCGTGTGTGTGTGTGTGGAAGGGGGCATGAGAAGATTTCTTTCAAGATCTGTCCTCTTAGCAAATTACAAGCATACAGTACAGTATTGTTAACTATCATCACCTCGTGATTTTTGTGAAGATCAAATAAAATCATATATATGGTAATTCTTGGTAATTCACCACTACTCTGCACACATGGACTATTATTTTCTTCATGCCACTTATCTTTAGGACAGACTTAAACCCTTTGGATTTCAGATTCTTTTCGTTTTCTATTCTGTTGTTGGTTTTTGCACATGTCACATTGAGAATTATTGTGTATCCTTGAAACTTTAATTTTTCAGCAGCAATCAGAAACGGTCCTGGTTTTGTCTTCTGAAGCTACTGTAAATTAGGATCGTTTTATACATGGAAACACTTAAGTATTTGGCGGCAGGCTACTGCCTCACCACCCTTTCCTTTTCTAAGTAAAATGCCACTAGCTCTTTGAACCACACAAAACAATGGAGACTTAAGCTCTGAAGCAGGCAGAGCTGATGCATTCCTCGGCTTTGTATAACTTCATGTGGCCTCCCTCAGCCTCAACATCCTCCCTGGTGGAATGGCACCAAGTTCTTATGAGAATCTGAGTTGAAATAATAGGAACTTGCCAGAGAGTACCATTCACTAGCTGTCCATTTCCCTTAGCTTCCTTCGAGATTCCCTGGGATTTATTTATCAAGACCCTGGGTACAGTTTGTCAACCAGCCTTACCTTCCCTGAACTTACCTGTTTCTCGGAAATAGCATAATATAATGCTATGCTGCTAAGGTAACATAATGTTGATAACACAAAGATGCTATTTGATGAGAGCTTCTGATGTGCCAAGCAGAGTGTAAAGGGCTTTTATGTCACCTTTTTTTTTTTTTTTAACTTCTCAGTCTGGGAGATAGTCATTATAAACCCATTATGTACGTGGAAAAACCAGAGTCACACAGAAAATGAAAAACAGGCCCTGGATTTAGCCTCTGTGAACAAAAAGTGGGGATCTGTGTTGTATCCCGGAGCTAACTTCTATAAAGGCCCAATATGATAAATATTTTAGGTTTTACAGGTCACACAGTTTGTCACAAGTGCTCGACTCTGCCTTGTAGAGGAAGGCAGCCATAGATGGTGTGTAAACAAATGGTCGTGGCCCTGTGCCGATAAAACTTTATTCACAAACCCAGCTAGCCGGGTCTGCCCCCAGGCCAGAGTTTGCCAGCCCGTGCTGCCCGCCTCTGTACTGCACTGTCCGCTCCTTCCCCCCACCCACCACTTTAATTTTTCTTGTTCTTTTACTTTAATTGCACATCTCCGGCCAGTGGATCATGAGTATTTCCTTTGTAGCTTTTCTTGGCAGTAGGTCCATAAGCTATAAGCCATTTTTACAGCATTTCTGATTTGCCTGGTTGATTATGTGTTTCTCATGTACCAGGAGGCACATCAGACTCATTTATGAACCGTGATGCATTAGAGGTCGTCACAGCTCCAGGATGGCATGTTTGTGGAGTGACAGATGAGACTTAGGAAGTCAGGCAATTCACCGAGTCGGCTATGTCAGGTTCAAGGCGAAGGCTATTTTTCCCCCTTACAAGTCTGTCCAGAGTGAGATTGCTTAGGTCAGAACACCTTCCCGGGCTTGACCATCACAATGAAGCTCTCTCTCTCTCCAAATCATCAACCAGAAGCCTTCCCTGTAAAATCTGTTTTATCAGATAGATTTGAAGGGAAGGAAAACCCCCAAAGAAAACAAATTTAAACTAAATCAAACTGAAAAATAAGGTCATGGAATGTCAGAGATGATCTGGCCCAGGGAGGGAGATGTGTGGCGCTCTCACTCATGGCGGACAGAGCTCCTCTGCGTCTTCATGGTGCCTACTGCTTGCTTTTCTCCCCAGTCGTGTAAAGGTATTTAGGGCCCGCAGAGCTCCACGTCCCTTCCCCTTCACCAACCCCCTAATTCAGAGATGGGTTTATCCCAATATTTAGGGACTGTTCTTGTTCGTACACTGCTGCCTGGCCAAAGGGGATACCCATCTGCAGGGGGCTCCCATCATCCTCTCTTTCCCTTGCATTGTCTTTTTCCTTCCTACGTCTTCATGGGGCACTTGAGTTTGGTGCATGGTGGTAAATCTGTTGTAGGTCTGTTCTTTCCTCTGCCTCCTGCTGTCTGCTTAGCTCCCTCATGCTCCTTCTCTCCATTCCCTCTTCCATCCCTTCCTTCTCTCTCTCCTTTCTCCCCGCTGGAAAGAGCTCTCAGAGCCAGAATGGAGGCTGCTGTGGGACTAGCTAGCAGCCCTCAGAGAGAACAGGAGACAGGTGTCCGCCCCGCCCCCACTCTCCCCGTCCGCCTGGAACCACCCGCCCCTAATCTTCCGTGGGGGCTGCACAACCTGCTGTCATCCATTCGTACAAATCAATTAGCTGCAGACAGTCATGCTGTGTGGCTCTCCCATCCCACACATGTCCCCGGGCAGCGGTGTGAGGAGGCCATTTGGAGAGAGGGGCTATTTAGTGGGGGACTGGGCGTGAGTGGGGCAGGGGAGACCCGAGGGAGGAGGTCACCCGCGGTTCCGTGGGAGCCTGGGGCTCTGTGCCCTAGAAAGCTGTGGTCTGACTCCTTGTACCCACAACTGCAGATGGTGTTTGGGTTGGGAATTGAGCTAAAAGCAAATGGCTGCTGGCCGTCTGGGTCACCCTTTGCCATAAGCCTCTCCTACCCTGGGTGCTCCCTGCTCCTTCAAGCCCTGCTCCCTCCAGCCCTCTGATTGACCCTGGCGGCAGCAGGGCTGGGAAGGAGGGTGAGAAGTTGATGTGTTTGGGAGATATTCAGGAGCAAGACTATCTAGAATTCAGTGCCAGCTGAATTATGTTTTCTTAGGCATCTGCTATGTGACACGGATTTTTTCCTGGAAACTGTATCCATGTTATCTCATTCTATGAAATAGGTACTATTATCTTGATTTTACAGATTAGAAGGCTCAAGTTCAGTTTGGATTTGAGGGTGTCTTCCAGGTTCTCCTTTGTTCCCATGGCAGATGCATAGGGTTGTCCTCTCTGCAGCTCCAGTCCAGGCTCCTTGAACTATTGCTCAGAGCCAGGGGGTGATGGTGTAGGTGAGCATGCCATTAACAGAAGAAAGGGATATCCGAGGAGAAACAGGCTTGGTGGTAGGGAAAGTGATTTGTGATTCTGTATGCCTGCCAGTGTCCCTGGCCATTGGGATAAAGACAAGACAAATCAGACAAAAATCTCTGTCCTCCTGGAGCTTGCATTCTAGTAAGGGAAGACAGACAGCAGGCAACATAGGTGAGGAAGTTATACCATATGTGATGGGGTGATAAACGACAGAAAAGCAAGGACTGAGGAATGTGGGCATGGCGTGGGGTGGAGGCTGCAAATCAGAATAGGGTGCAACTGGAACAAAGACCTGAAGGGGGTAAGGGAGCAAGTCTTGTGAATAACCTGTAGGAAGAATGTTCCAGGCAGGTGGGCCTGTGCCTGGTGCATGGGAAGAAAGCAAGGAGGTGAGTGTGGCAAAAGGAAGGAAGCAAGGAAAGTAGGAAGAAGGAAATGAGGTAAGATGGGGGCAGATCATGTAGGATCTTGTAGGCCAATGTAAAGATCTAATTTTACTCTGAATGAGTTGGGGACCTTTGGAGGGTTCTAAGCAGATGATTGACAGAAGTTTCAATAGGGTCATTCAGGCTGCTCTGTTGGAAACGTGCTGAAAGGGCATGATGGTCATGGGCAAGGGACAAGCATTACAATATTCCAGCCCACAGGTTCTCCCATGGAGTAGGGTGTCAGCAGTAGAGGTGCTGGGTGACAAAGACATGCCCAGTGTCCAGGTGATCCCTAACAGTGGTCAATGTGGAGTTAGCATTTAATTCATGTTAGTTGATTAAAGAGAAGAGAAAATCTAGGAGATTAGAGTGCTTTTACTTAGTGTGTGCTGGAGAGGCAGCCCCATTCTGAAGGACCTGTGTAGACAGACACATGCTTTCTAATGAGACGCAGGGTTATCCGTGAACTTGTTTTACATTCCTCCCTAGCCTGGAAGTTCCCTGAGGGCAGGGACCACATCTGCTCCATCTCTTTAGTCCTAGTGCCCCGGCCAGAGCTTGGCACTCAGTGATACTGGCGGTGTGATTGGGTAGGACATGGGATCTTGATCTCCACGCCATCTGAGTTTCCCTCGTCCCTGGGTCTGGCTTCATGGATCCAGACATGAGCCTTGGCATTGTCACAGGCCAGGGTGGACAGAAAATGTGTTCTTTCCTGCTCTTCTGCATAACTGATATGGGTCTGGACCATATTTCCATTTCTATAAAATGAGGGTCCACTCAATCATTCAACAATATTAACAATCCAGAACACATCTCAGAGAAGGCTTTCCTGGCCACTGAAAACAGCTCCCCCAACTCTCTCCTTCTCCAGCTTTATTTATTTTTTTTTTGAGAGAGAAAGAGAGAGCATGCACATGCGCATGAGCTGGGGGTAAGGGGACAGAGGGAGATGGAGAGAGAGAATCTCATGCAGACTCCCTGCTGAGTGGGGAGCCTGATGTGGGGCTCAATCGCAGGACCCTGAGATTGTGATTTGAGCCAAAATCAAGAGTCGGACGTTTAAACCAACTGAGCTACCCAGGTGCCCCTCAAGCTTTATTTTTAAATTCATAATACTTGCCAGTATCTGAAAACATGTTATTTATTAATTTACTTATATATTATCTGTCTTCCCGGCTCGAGTGTAAACCCTACGAAGGCACAGGTTTCTGTCTTATTCACTGCTAAACCCTTGGCACCTGTAATAGTGCCTGGTGCATGGAAGGGGCAAAATTTGTATTTATGCATGAATGAATGAATGAATGCATGAATGAATGAATGAATGAGGGGACTCAGGTCAACAGTCTGTGGAAATGTGGTTTGCAAACCAGAAAGGGTAAAACCAGCGAAAGGGGTTTGGCTATTATTATAAACGTGCCTCACATGCTAGCACAGCTCTGACTCTTCCCACGGCATTTTTCAAGGCAAACATGAGTGAGAATTTTTTTTTCTATTTGGGTTTTCTTCAAAGAATTCTGACAACCTAATTTAAGAGAATTTCCAGGTGCAGAATTCAGTGATGGATCCTCATCTCCTAGCAACCTCACACAGGGGCCACTCACCACGTGAGAGAGGTGACAATTTCAAGTGGGTGTGCTAAGTGTCAGTGCTGAGGCGGGTGATGAGGAGGGACAGGGAGACTTTGCTGGGCCCGAGAGCGGGATAGACCCGGAGCGGGGGTCAGAGCCCCCGGGCTAGATTTCTCCCTCACTGTGAGCCTGGGAAGACAGACCCTGCCCCTCTAAGCTTCATTTCCTCCATTTAGTGAGGGAGCTGACAAGATCCCTTCCAGCTCTATCCTCCCATGGTTTGCATTTTTAGTTGGACATATTGAGAATAATCACTACTCTGTATTGAGCAAGCCCCTGTTTTAAGCATTTTATATTATTTCATCTAATCTTCACTTGCACCCTGTGAGATAGGGTTGTAATTAGTCCCCCTTTCCAGGTAAGAAAACTGAGGCATATGGAGAAAAGTAATTAAGGTCCCTGTATTAGTCAGCTTTGGCTGACTAACATAACATAACAAAATGCCATATGGTGGCTTAAACGGCAGAAACTTATTTCTCATAATTCTGGAAACTGGGAAGTCCAAAATCAAGGTGTTGGCCGCTTCAGTTTCTCGTGAGGGTTCTGTTCCTGGCTTGCACATGGCCACCTTCTTGCTGTGTCCTCACATGGCATTTTTTTCTGTGCCAGCAGATGAAGAGAGACATCTCTCTCTCCTCCTCTTTTTATGAGACCTTTAATCCTGACATTCAGGTCCCACTTCATGACTTAATCTAAGTCCAATTATCTCCCAGAGCCCTCATCTCCAAATACCCTCACATCGGGTGTTAGGCCTTTAACATATGAATTTTGGTGGGGAGGGGGGGCACACAAACACCAAGTCCAGAACAGTCAGAGCTAGCAAGTGATGGAACCAGATTCCAACTGCCGTCGTTAGCTGACCCCTCCTTCTGGCTCTAAGGCATCTTGCATGATCCCTCTGCTTTGGTGTCAGATGTCAGTGAAGGAGATTCTGCTGAGTTGGAAGTTTCTGGAGAGACAGTGCTTGCTGTTAGGGTCTAGGGGCCTCCCTGCGATCAGAGACCATTACCATTGCCCAGCTTTATATCCTTAGCATGTAACGTTATATCAGAACAGGAGAGATAGTCAATACATATTTCTTACATAAGCGAATGACTCTGTTCAAGATCGATGACTACAGTTGGGTACAAAAAGCTCAAAAAATGGGGGGGCGGCGCACCTGGGTGGCTCAGTTGGTTAAGGTCTGACTCTTGGTTTTGGCTCAGGTCATGATCTCAGGATCCTGAGATTGAGCCCCGTGCTCAGGGCGGAGTCTGCTTGAGATTCTCTCCTTCTCCCTCTCTGCCCCTCCCTCCCCACTCGTGCGTGCACGTGCTCTGTCTCCCTCAAATAAATAAATAAATACAATCTTGGAAAAAATAAAAGCCCAAAATATGGTTTTGTTCAGGTACCCTGGGAAGGCGGGGGCCCCTTGAGGCCTGGTCAAGGGACGTGCAGGGAATAGCAATAATTAAACATCTCATATATGGCACATTTTTCCAGCTGCCTTTCACTTGGGTTTACCTCATTTAAGCTTCACACCAACCTGAAGGTAAGTTTCCTTTTTTATGGCCAGGGAGACAGAGGTTGAGAGAAGCACAGGGCCCCAGGAGCTGAGGAGCAGAGAAGAAACTTGCCAAAGGTCACACAGGTGTCTGGAAAGTATGGCTGTCTTTCCAGGACCCACCTGCAAACAGTGTAATGCCCAAGTGCCGTGACAGTGACTTCCTCCTTAGGGGAGGCACTGAGACCAGCTCCCATCCCCGCATACCTCCTTCAGTGAAGACAAGAACCCTGGCTCTCAAGTCAGTCAGTCAAGCTGGTCCCTTGCATTACCTTTGAGTTTATTGTGAGGAAGAATGCATTAAAGTCAGTGTTACCTCCCCGTCCTCAGGTATAGGCATACTAAGAGCTTCTTCAATGGTTGTTCAGAAAATGGACGGGAAGTCATGAGGGTTTGGGACAGGTGGCTCTAACATCTCTCTGTAGGACCAGTGGAGAGGCACCATTGTGATGGGCTGGGGGTGAGGCCAGAGGGCTGGAGGACCGGCCTGGAAGGTTCACGTGCACAGCACGCACACTTTTGACTTGGATAGCACATTTACAGAGGGCGGGCTAGAGCGGAGACTAATGGAGGTTTATGGAGGCCAAAGCGCCCCCCATCCCTTGCTAAAGCCGCCTCTGACTTTGGAGAAGAAAGGGCAGTTTCTAAGAAAGAGCCATCCCAAGTGATGAGCAAATTGGTCTGAAAGGGGAGAGACTAAAACCCAGGATGGGGCTTTCAGGGGGCCTGTGTGGGGATGGAGACCTCCGCAAAGGCTGGTGGCTCGGTGGGAGAGGGCCAGGAAGAAGAATGAGAGAAAACAGACGAGAACAATCATGAGATCAGGGCTCGGGGCCCAGGAGGAAGCAGGGATCACAGGGCTCTTCCACATTTGTTCAACCAGCATCCCATGGTTCCATGACTGCAAATCACTTTCAGATGCTTTATTTTATGAGCTCTTCAACTTCATCCCTACAGCAGTCAGGGGAAATGGTATTATGTCCATTTTATAGATAAGAAAGTGATGCTGTCCGTGTTTAAGTGGTTTTCCCAAGAAAGTTACCAAGAGACAGGAAGAGAAGGTGATTTTTTAAAATTCCAACACCAGTTCTCTTTTGCCTCTCCCTAATGACCGGAGCTGACTAAGAATTTGGCTTTGGGAACAGGGACAAGCTGTGAGGCAAGCTAGGTGGAAGGAGAAGAGATTACCCAGACTTGGAGGGTGACTGCCTGACATGTCAAAGCGGTATGTCTCAGACCTGAATCAAATGATGTTTGTTTTCCTCATGCCTAATGATCATCACTATTGGGGAGAGGGTAAAATGTTCCCTGGAGGATTACACAAGTTCGCATAATGGGATAAGCTAGACTGGACCTAGGGGTTTTATTTGGGAATGTCTCCTCTTGGCCTCTATTATATCCTTCAGACTGAAGCTATGTAGTCAGGACACTTTGGAGGGACAAGCTCTTTTTCTATCAATTCCATGGAGTTATAATTAGACTTTTTTTTTTCCCCCTTGGGGAAGGATCTGAGAGTCTGCATTTTTTTTTTAAGATTTTGTTTATTTATTTTAGAGGGAGAGAGAGAGTGCAAGAGCAGGGGGAGGGAGAAGCAGGCTTCCCACTGAGCAGGGAGCCCCACACCAGGATCAATCCCAGGATCATGACCTGAGCCGAAGGCAGACGCTTAACCAACTGAGCCACCCAGGTGCCCCTGAGAACCTGCATTTTAAGAATTTCTGAGATGAGGCTGATATTGCTGGTTTGTTTTCTTAAGATTTTATTTATTTATTTAGAGAGAGAGCACAGGCAGGAGGAGAGTCAGAGGGAGAGACAGAATCTGGAGCAGACTCCCTGCTGAGTGCAGAGCCCAACTCAGGGCTCAGACTCATGACCCTGAGATCGTGACCTGAGCCAAAATCAAAAGTCAAACACTTAACCAAATGAGCCACCCAGGCACCCCCATATTGCTGTTTTTTTTTTTTTTTAAGATTCTATTTACTTATTTGACAGAGAGATACACAGTGAGAGAGGGAACACAAGCAGGGGGAGAGGGAGAGGGAGAAGCAGGCTTCCCGCCGAGCAGGGAGCCCAATGCGGGGCTCGATCCCAGGACCCCAGGACCACGACCCGAGCAGAAGGCAGACGCCCAACCATCTGAGCCACCCAGGTGCCCCTGTTTTTTTTTTTTTTAAATGCACTTTGAATAGTAAGGATTTCATTTCTGAGATCCTTGCAGCTCACTAAGGCCATTTGAAAGTCCTAAATTGACCACGCTAAAGTACATTCATACCTGTGTGTGCTGTGGTCCTAAAATCTGGTTGTGTAATTGGAATTACTGATAGGATATAATAATAACATATTATTTAAGCACCTACTGTGGGCAGGGAACTTCCCAACAACATGTGATTAATTTAGTATTAGTTTTCTCCTTTTATAGATGAAGAAATTGAAAATCTGAGTGTTAAGCTCACCTAAGCTTATATAGCTAAGAAGTGATGAAGCTGGAATTTGAAGTCTTAGTCTTCCCTGCTCTGAAGTGTGTAGTTTTCCCATAGACACAAATTAGTAATCTGAAACTACCCAATAATTGAGAGACGAAGACCCTTGATACACTGGACCATGAATTTCTCTTCTTACAGAGACACATAGGAGAAATGTGTCTTGAAAATTGTCAGAACCTTTGTGGATGTTACTCTTATCATTAATAATCAAATAATAACATGAAATTTAATGACACTAATAACGTGAAAATATTTGAGAAGGTAAGCATGTAAATCAGTATTTAAACAAAGCACATTTATAATAATGCCATGTAAATACATGGGTAGGGAAACCCCAAAACAACGAATATCCATTGAGAAAAAAGCCCATGGCATTAGAGAAGAATGAGATAGAGAAAAAAACCATCTGTGTTACTTGGCTTTGCTCCTTCCCCTTTGGGTTCAGAAAATAGAATTGAGACAACACCAAAGGGGGTGGGTAAAGAGTTTGAACAATGAATACACATTACCAGCATCAGCTTGGTATCTTGTTAACATTAACCTGATGCATTGCAAGTGAGCTGCAGTTAGAACAGTAATTACAGTAAATAGAATCCATTTGGAATCCTCAAGCAAATATGAGCAGGGAAGAAAGATGGGCTGAAAAAAATCCATTACCCTTTGGAAGTTATGGAAGCTTCGGATGGCAGCAATTTCTACTGTGAATTGCATCCGACTAAGAAGCGGCAACTTGAATGAATCTATCTCAGCTCTCAAGTGCATTTAGATGGTAAATAAAATGAATTACCCGACCATTCCAGCCAAGTATAGTTTCCTGAAATATTTGTCTTGGTAATTTAGGTAGAAAATTTAGGTAGAATTGGGAAGGTGGCCTGTCTATTCTGTTTCCTGTCTTGGGCTGATGGTTTTTCTTAGAAAAATGAAATATTGCTATTCTGGAAGGGTCAAAAGGAAGGGCCAAGTTGGGATGGGAGAAGGTAGAGAAGGATTCTGATACTCTCAACATGGTCTGCACTCTTGAGTGTTGGTCCAAGATAAGTTTGCTCTTCAAAGACTCCACCATGGCCAGTCTAACTGTGGGTGTCACCTCTGGGTGTCTAACTACAGCCCTGCCCTGCAATCTGTTCCAGAAAGCTCCATAGGTGTAGCAAGCTCAGGTGGGGTAGCAGCATGTGTATGAGTGAGACCTTCTTGCAGGTCCCTGTCCTTCTATTCCCTGGTATTACCCTAACTCTGTCCCCTTCTGCCCCAGGACCGACCTGCGTGCCCAGGTCAGACTTTCTTTCCTGGAGTCATGACCTGATCTCCCCCAGGCTTTGGGGAGGAGACATGTCTTCTTTGGTCTCAGGTTCATGGAAGCTTCATGCTCTGAGCAGCCCCCATTGCCACTCATGTGAGTAATGGCCGAAAAACTCACAGGCACTCAGTCTGGAAATTTGGAGACTTAGAGTAAGTTTTCACATGTACATTCTTTTGACAAATATTTATTAGGTGCCTACTCTGAGCCAGGCTCTGTCCAAGGCCTGGGAACATTTGTAACACATTTCCTCATTGTGGGCTCTCGGATGCCCCACTGGTAGGAGACTGGCTTAAAATAGGAAGAAAATATTGACAGACAAAAACGATAAACACTAAAAGCAGCACCTCTGTGAATGCAGCTGGGCAGTGTCTGGGATGTCCAGGGTCTCACAGGTGTTCTCTCTGCCACTGAGGGGACGCCAGCCCTGGCGGACCCCCCCATTGGCCTGGGACATAGCCCTGCCTCGGGTCTCAAGCCTTCATCCTGAGGACCCCCAATAGCTGACCCTAGACATCTTGTGGATTGGGTGCCAGAACAAGAGCTAGTTAGCACTGGTAACAAGCTCATTCGTTTTTCAGAGAGCATGGAGAATAAGGAATCAAAGTGGAGATGGGGGGAGCAAAAAGAATGCTCTGGTTTCGACCCACTTTTTTTCTTTAAATTTGGCTCTGCGATGTCTTCAAAACACCTACACATTAGCTTATAATCCTTTTTTTTTTTTTCTTAAATAGGCTCCATGCCTAGTGTGGGACCCCATACAGGGCTTGAACTCACGATCCTGAGATCAAGATCTGAGCTGAGATCAAAAGTCGTACACTTAACCAACTGAGCCACCCCGGTACCCCTGGAGTCCTTTTTTAAAAGGTGAATCAGGGCCATTTTTATTAAGCATCAGCTGAGTTCTGAACACCCTATTTGCTGCTTTATATAGGATTCACGTGCTACTTCTTTAATGCTTACAATCACCCTAATGAAGGAGGAAATGCTGTTATCCCCACTTCACAGGTGGGAAACAGAAACTCTAAGCGTTAAAGCTCGGGCTCTAGAGTCAGCGGACCTGGGGGTGAGACCCAGCTCTAACATTTCCCATTTGTGAAACCTTAGGCTGAGTCACTTCACTTCCCAGAGCCCTTGTTTTTCAGGTGTAGAATAGGATGATTCCAAACACCTGCTTCATAAGGTCTAAGAAGGATAGATTAACTAGAGGGCATATAATGCCCATAGTGCAATGTGGGCACAAAGCAAGGGCTAAGTAAATACCATTTCTTTCTTTCTCCATGGGCCAGTAGGAAGAAGCACCCCATTCCAATCCCATGTCCCCGGGCCACTCAAGCTAGGGGTTGGCCACAGTTAGTCATGCTGGAGGTAAGCTGGGAGTGGGGAGGCCTCAGGAGCTCACCTGTCTCCAGCCCCTATCAAATGGGGTCACCTTGAGGCAGGGCCACCAAACCTTGGCACAGGGTAGATGAAACAGTTGGAATCATAGGCCTGGTTCAGGCCAAGCACAGGAAGTGAAGTATCGCATTCAGGCTAAGCTACAGGCTCCAGGGAATGGGCAGGGGGAAGGGACACATTTGAACATCACTGGGCTGAAAGTAACTAGACAAGTTGGAGTCCAGATGACCCCAGCATGGCATCCTGGCCCTGGACCCAAGGCCTAGAGTGGTGCTTCTCAGCCTTGGTTGTTCTTTGGAATCACCCGAGGACCTCTGACAAATACAGAACAGTGCCTAGGTCCCATCCTTGAGGACTTTGAGTTAATTGGACCAGAGCATAGCGTGGGCACTGGAATTTTAAAGAGTCTCCAGATGATTCTTGTGTGTAGCCAGGGCTGGCTGCTCCTCGGACTTTCAGTTCCTAGTCAGACAAAAGATGGCTAGAGGCCCCCAAGCTCTTTATTTCCAAGTGGAGTGTTCCTCTGGTCCCCCCACATACCCACCCAGCTCCCTCCCTCCCTCTCCACCATCTCTGCCCCTTGACCACTTGAACCCTGTGACCACTCCGCCCTCTCCACCATCTCCGCCCCTTGACCACTTGAACCCGGCTCCCAGGTCTTACAGGACCCCATGGCCTTTGCCCTACTTCCCCAGAGCCCTCCTCTCTCCACGCCCCATCAAAGTCACACCTTGCTTCAACAGTCACAGGCTGGCTTCTCTGGGAAAGTGTCTCGTCATCCCAGCCCAAGATGACCTTTGTCACCTCTGCATTCTGGAGGTACCTAGCTTGGACAGCTCCCGTGGTACTTAGGTCAGACGACCTTATATGTTGTAATGGAGAGCTGTTGCAGCCTGGGGGCTCAGTTTCCGCATCTGTGATGGGAGTAAGACCTTCTGCTGCACGGCTTTGTTGTGAGACTTGGAGGATGGGAACAGCGTTTATATGCACCCCTCTGCATTTCTCCGCACCAGAGCCACCCCTGGCCGGGGGATTACTGTATCCATCATAGAGATGAAGAAATGGACGTTTAGGGGCATACCTCTGTGGCAAGCCACCCAGAGCTCTCTGGACTCTAAATCCCAGGTTCCTTCCACTTTACCATGCTGCCCAAAAGGAAAGCTTCTAGAAAATATACAATAAAGGGCTTTATGTTAACGTTGCAGATGAACTCATTTCATTAGAAGTTTTACTTTCCAAGGACAGACATTCCATTTTCGCCATCCTCCACACATCAGGGCTCACTATATAAAAATAGCTCTTGGGTGGGATCAGGAAGGCCCCAATTCATGTGTTTCCTGAATGTCGGAGGCTCACTTAAACCAGGCCTGGACCAGGCACTGGGACCCAGAGACAGTCCAACATCTACCTTGTAACCCTACTTAATGGTGGAAGAGACCAACTCTTCAACATAGAGGTGCCGTATACGTACGTCCTGGTTTCAAGTTCCAGCTCCGTCATGTATTACGCGTGCCATTTTCTCTTGGCTAGTGGCTTCATCTCTCTGGGCTTTCATTTCTTCATCTGTAAAATGGGGATAATAATACCTTCCTGGCAGGCTGTGGTAAAGTGAAGTGAGTCAATCCCTGTGTCCACATAGAACAGGCCCGCCACATGAGCCGCCGTGTGAACCTGGGGTTCCCCGGAGCCCAGGGGAGGGACCACAGACCCTGCCCAGGTGCATTAGTTTTCTACCGCTGTTGCAACACGTCACCACATACTGAGTGGCTTAAAACAACAAACATTTATTATGTAACAGTTCTGGAGGTCAGAAATCCAGAATCAGCCTCATTGGACTAAAGTCGTGGTGTCCATAGGGCTGGTTCCTTCTGGAGGCTCTGAAGAGAGACTCCATTTCCTCACCTTTGTTGTCTCCTAGAGGCACCTGCATTCCTGGGCTTGGCCTCGTCCTTGTATCACTCCATATTTCCTTGTATCCTCTTCATATTTCTTCGCACTAACTCTGATCCTTCTGCCTTCCTCTTATAAAGACCTTTGTGATTATACTGGGAACCTCTGTAGAATCCGGGATAAGCTCCCCATCTCAAGATCCTTAGCTTATTCACATCTGTGAAGTCCCTTTTGCATGTAAGGTAACATACTCTTAGGTTCGGGGAATTAGGAATGGGCATTTATGGGGGGCATCATTCAGGCCACTGTAGCAGGGGACAGAGAACAAACCCTTCCCAGGGAGGGAGTTCGGGGATGACTCCCTAAGGAGGCACATTTCAGCTGGTTCTTGAAGAATGAGTAGGAATTTGCCAGACTGACTTGCAGGAAAGGGCATTCCAGATAGAGGAAAGTTCTCCAGCAAAGGCACCAAGGCATGGAAAGAAAGCCTACAATGTTTAGGGAGAGGTGAGAAGTTCATGGTGGCAGGAACGTGGGTGTGAGGGAGGGAACAATGGGTGGGCAGCCCTTTTATGCTGTGACCCTAGAAGCAACATGTGTGGTACGACAGCAGCTGCTGGAGTCCTCCCTGCAACGTGACATCCTGTCCAGGGAATCCTGACATTCCCCTCTAGCCCAGACCAGCCAGCCTCAAGGGTATCATGTTCCAGCCGGGTGGTGTGTGTGTCTAGCCTTGAGGACCTGGTGGTCCCCGGGGCTGTCACATTTGTCTCCATTTCATTGCCTTTCCCTCCAGTCCCCGAGCCCTCCCAGAATAGCCCCCCAAACTCTCCCTGATCCCACTTCCCCTGGCTCCCGAGCCACAGAGCAGAGGATCACCTCCCATGAGGGAGGACGAGACCCAGTGCCCATTTATTGGAAACCATTTCCCTTCTCAATACCTTCTGAAGAGGTGGACCGGCAAAGCGACATTCCCACAGAAATAATTTTTCAATTTCTTATAATAGGGCATAAAAGTCGGCCCAGGGAAATTGATTCCATTTGGAGCTTCCTTTGTAGGACACTTCATCTTCCATGGCGGCCTCTGTATTTCAGCAATTTTTAAAGCCTGAGGAAGTCTCCTTTCATGTTTTTTCGCCACCCCGGCAGAAGGCTTTTGTAGCTCAGCTGAATGTCTCTGCTGACCTGTCACTTCCTCAGGCCCTGGGACTGGGGGTGGGAGACGCCTCGAAGCCCCCACCCAACCCCAAGGAGCAGCTTGCCAGCTTCCCCTCCACGTCCACTCTGGCCCCTGGCACGAGGGGGATTTATTCTCCTTCTTTGCTCTGTCTACTCCATCCCCTGTTCCTCCCTTGTCCCCTCCTTCCTTTTCTCTTCCACCTTTCTTTTTGGGTATTGACTTCCTTCCATTTTGTCCCTCTCTTGCTCTTTCATTTCTTCCCCCGCCTGCCCCTGTTCCCTGGGGTTATAGCCTTCACTCCACGACCACGTGACCTGGTAGTTTACTCAGTATCTCTGGATCTCAGCTTCTTCATTTGTCAAATAATAATGTGCGTTTCACGGCGGTGTAAGAAGGGTTCCACAGTTAGGTATTCAGTAGACCCCAGGGACAGAGAGCAATGTGGAGTAGAAGACAGCAGGTGCTAGGCCCCTCCAGGGCAATGCTTTGACGGAGATAGAGCAGGTGTCCTAGCCTGATCTGTAGATGAGGGAACCAAGGCTCAGAGAATGCGGGTGGATTTGTCCCATGTTACCCAGCTAGTGAGTGGGCACTTGCACCACATTGACCCTTGTGTGCTTTTCTCTGTTGGATCATGGACTGGGGTGGCAAGGACGGCCCCATCTGTCTCTCTCCTACTTGGCCTCCTGCCTCTCCCCTGATCTTGGCATTGAAATCTGGGGAAAACCAGATTATCTTGGGTCTTCCCAGCACTCTGAGCTCCAACTGTTACTGTGTTGTGTGTGAGATTTGACAAGGGGTTGCAAACTGGTCTCTATCGTCTCCCACTTCAAGGCTCAGCCTGGGGGCCCATGGCCCCAAAATGAACTGAGTCCATCACAGAGTAAACATGACTTCTGTGCTAGCCTTGAATCAACAGCCCATTTGAATGCTCTGAGTAGGCAGATGTTATTCTCAGCTGGATGGTATTATTCTCCTGGAGTCGAGGAAACGGGGGCTCAGTTAAGCCACTTGCCCCAGGTTCAGCTGGGACAAGAAGCCAGCTCTGACCAGACTTCAAACCTTTTGGTTTCAGGGATGTCAAGCAACTGGTTCAAGGTCATCCAGCAAATTTAGAGTTCATGTCTTCGTAGATCCCATTCCTGAACCTCTTTCATTCCATACTCCACTTATGATAGCTTGGGCTACTTTTGTGAGACCCTGAAGCCCCGAGCCAGGGCCAAGAGAAAGATAGTTACAGTGAGCTTCAAGTCCACTTTCCACCTGCCAGAGCAGCCAAATCTCCCTGTCATTCATTTCCTGACGTGGGGATTGGGGCGGGGGCCGAGGTGACTTGTTGGCGATGCCGTGGCAGTAACTGCTGTGTCCACAGTCTGGGTGGTAGTCAGGGGCTAGCCCGCTCCAGGGAAGTGAGGGTCCTCTGCTGCCTCTCAGTCCCGGCACTGACCGGGAATTGAACCCACGCTGATGGCAGCTGCTTTCCACAAATAATTCCCAAGGGAGAAGGAAGTGAAAAATTTCCCCAGAAGAATCTGGAATCTCAAATGGAGCAGCACTTACTGCTGTCTGTGGGTGAGGATAAGCAAAACTCCCTGGTTCTCATCATGGCCAGAAAGTCCTGGGATAGATCAATTGATTCAGTCATTCATTCGGCAAACAATTTTAAGCATCTGTGCTGTAGCCAGCCCTCTTCTAGGCTGTGGGGAGGCAGCAGTAAACAAGATAACACTGTCCCCACACTCTCAGCACTCACATTCTAGTGGAAGAGACAGATGAGAAACAGATTGTCACAATATCTGTCCAAGTACCAGCTTTTCTTTCCTCTGAGAATCGGTGGATAGTTACGCAGCCTGAAAAGCAGTGAGATTCAGGGAGTAGACAACAGAGCTTGTATTCTGAGGACATCCCTGGCCCTGAGTCAGGATAACCCTGGTCTAAGCTCTGAGAAGCCAGCAAAGGTCAGTTTTTCCCCGTGTCTCAGGTCTCGGTGGGCAGAGTGAGGATAGCAGTACCTACTTGGTGCTGTCCTGCTCACAGTCATGGATTGCAAGGAACAGAGACCACTTAAGCTGACTCAGGGCAAAAGTGTCTTGTGACAAGGTAGCAGGGATCTTTGGGAGGCCAAAGGCAATAACCCGAATGCAGCAGAGACTCACAGAAACCCAAAATGGGATGTTGCCAATAGAAAGGCATCCATGTGGTCTCTCCTTATTGGCCCTACTTTTCTCTGCATTTCTCTTCTGTTTTCCTCTCTGGCCACCCATTTCCCTTGCTCTTTCATAGACTGTTGTCCCATAAAGCTTTGACTGGGAAAGTCCTAGTCCTGTCCTGGCCATACTGGCCTTCTCCACCCTGACAACTCTTAGTAACTCCTTTTGGCTTTTCTACCCTCTGCTAGTTACCCAGGCTCTGTTCCCCAGATCCAGTTCCCAAACCTCCAAGGAGGAATCAAAGTGAGACAAACTGCAGGTTACTAGACAGCCAGTGGTTGGGCCCGCGTAGGACAGGTGCCCACCACTGGTCCAATCAGCTGTGATCATGATGGGACTTGGTCATGTGATATCAAACATGAGGTCACCTGGTACAAAACATGGCCGGCTGCAGGTGGGACAGTTCCTCTTAGAAGGTAGCAGTGGTGTGTGCAGTCACCATAAAACATCTGGTACACATCTGCTCCTTCGGGGCTGCCCTGACCAATTTAATGAAGCTTATGCCTAGCATGCTGACTCTGTACACTGTGAGGCCTTATTGAATGAATATTGTTTGTAGAGGCCTTTGGTAAATTGTAAGGTGCTACCCAGATGTGAGGCGTGAGGATCGCTATAGGTTACTGACGGAACTTAAACTTTTGCAAACGCTAGCTTGGCTGGCTTTAGGCCAGTTGCTTTAATCGGGGAACGATTAGCTTGGTAACCTCCTTGTTTCCTCAGCTATTGCGTTTCCCTGGGGCCTTGGGAGACTGTGCCTTGAATGTGGATTTCTCAAAGTGGCTCCATGCTGTGTCCCTGAGTGGGGCTAGGGCTCAGCCTTGGAAATTACAGTCTGTCTCATCCTGCTGGGCACGACTGAGTAAGTGCCGCCGCACGTACTGGCCAATCCCAGCAGCTGGGGGCCTCCCGGGCAGCGGTCCAGCAGGAATGACAGACAGCTCTCAGACCGCTTTTGCCTTCCAGTGGTTCTAGAGGGAAGAAGGGTGGAGAGAAATGGAAATATGTTGCATCTCTATTGGGCCTGGATTTCTACATTCCTTACTTACTGTATCTTCATCACAATATTATCAAGGGGGCATTATAATCCCCATTTTACAGATGGAAGTAATGAGGCTTAGAGAGATTAAGTAATTTGCTCAAAATGGTAGAAATCAAGTGGGACCCCAATCCGGCCTCTCTGGGCTCCTCAGTGCATTGCAGTAATAGCTTACAAGCATTCAACCAGCCAGTTCTTTCTGAGCACATACTGTGTGCTGAATATCGCCTGATGTGTTATGCTTTTAAAATCTGTTTTCCACTTATCATCCAATACCCAGGGAAGTGAATATACAGGGTGGCTCTTGTTATCCCTGTTTAACAGATCAGAAGCTAGAGGCCTAGAGGAGGATAGGGATTTCCTCAAGGTAGCCTAACTAGTTAGTGGCAGAGCGGGGTGAGGAACTAGATCCCATGACTACATGTGTGGGGATCTGTGGACCAAACCAGTCTTCCTTCTCGCCCCTCAAGACAATCATCCATACACGAGGGGGAAAGTATCCAAAGATAAAAAATTGCATTTGTTTATTTCCTGTTTAGTTCAAATTTAGCTGATATCGTAGCACATAAGTTATTCAGACTTGGGTTCAAGTCCTGGCTTGCCAATTACTTCCTGGTGTGATCACTTTGAACTTCAGGTTCTTCATCTGTAAACTGGTGATAATCCCCATGATGGCACCTGGCACACTGCTTTGGGAGTTTAGGCAAGGAGTCAGCAAAGAGGACTTCTTAGAGGAACTGGCTCCTAGGACTGCTGCCTGGAAAGGAAACCAGCAGTCTGTTGCTTGTCAGACTTCATCCCATTGATTCTTACTTACCCTTTGAAAGCCTGGAAAGCCTCTCCCAATCTTCCAGGTAGCATGAGTCTGGGTTTCTATAACTGAGAATCAGGGGAGGGAGTGGTCAGCAACTAGAGCTCCCTCCTCTCTCAATATGCTTTCCCAGACCATGTCTCCTCCAGACTTCTTCCAGGGCAAGATGCATAAAGGCCCTAAGCGAAAGACCGAGGTGGAATGAAGTATGTCCCTTGGTGGCCTCAGTGCTTACGGAGTCACTGCCATATTCTGAGAAGCCTTCGCAAGTCTTTAATCCTGACTTCAAACTTTCCCTTTCCACCTAAGCTGAAGAAGAAATGGATGCAAATATGCTCATGGCTGGTTTGGGGAGGGTGAGAAGATACAGCCATTTCTTAGTTTGTGTCTTCTCTGCAGTGCTAATCAACCTGTCTTGTAGCAAACTAGCTGTTTCCTAGCAACGCCTAGTGATAAAGTAGGATGCCATCTATTTTGAATCTTCCTGAAATGACCTGTTGACTCTCTTTGAGAGTGGCAGCCATTGCCTTGAGATCATGTTGCCTTGCCAAGGGGAGGGGGCTTCCCGCAGTCATGGCGGCCAGATACCCGGCAGGGTTCTGCAGCTGGGCTGGGCCAAACCACGTGACTATCATGAATATGGACTCATTCCCTTCATCATTCATTCACGGACCCATACATCCCATCACACAATGACCGTGGACCACTGTTCCAGGAACTAGGCCAGAAACTAGTGTTTCTCGAGAAGAATCAGACCAGGTTCCCATCTTTGGGGAGAGATAGGCTTGAAACAAGTCCTGTGATAAGTGTTATCATCAAGGCAAGAACAAAATCAAGCCTTAGAGGAGTTTACAGGAATATGTTTAGAGGAGCTGTAAGTCGAACCAGGCTTTGAAGTGTGAATAAGAGTTTTGTAGGTGGTAAAAGAAGAATAAGGTATTTGGTGGAAGGTATGACTTAATGCAGTATGCTAAAGGCATAAAAGAAACAGGGAAAAGTCGGTGACATCACTAACTAATCAAAAAATCTCTCCCCTGGGGTCGAATGGATGTTACTCCGATACAGGGTTCTGTCACCAAATAGGAAATTCAGGCTTAAAGTGAAATAAACCTTTTGATGATAGGACTTTTCAGCCATAAGGCGGCATGCTAATGTTTATTGTGATTTTTCAAAATCATAGAATTGTTTGCAACATTTCCTAGACTCACTCACTTCTCAGGACACTTAGACCATCTTTTAAGAGTAGGATTCTTTGGCACCCACCTTGGAAAATGTTAAGCTACAGAGTGTTTCTGGGGATGGTTGGAGACAGGTAGGGCCAACTCCTGCGGGTCCCTTCATGGCATGGGATGAAGATGGAAGTTTACCCTGAAGGTGACGGGCAGCTGGGGTAAGATTTTTAGCAGGGCCCTGGGTTAGAAAGTACTCAGGGCACAGAGGGAAAGTGGGCCAGGGAAGGGAGCCTGGAGGCTGCGATTCTAAGTTGGAGGCTATAGTAATTGTTACTCTTTGGTGTCTCTCGCTGTGGGTCTGTAGGCATCCCCTGGCACCTGGCCTAGGGCAGTCACATTCAGAGACATTGTTGAGGCCCTCCAGCTGGGCACACACTGAGGTCCAGCTGAGTCCTGCTGGGCAGCCTGTGGCTCTGTCAGCCATGCCCCTGTTGAGTAGCACTTCTTTTCTTGGAAGTTGGCTGGGATCCGCTCATTGGTTCTGGTGCTTGTGTTAGGACCGTCATTCTGTTTACTGTCTGCCACAAGCCCGGTTAGGTAATCAATGGTGTTTGCTGTACTCAGCGTTGATGTGCTCAGGACCTGTCGCTGACTTGGAGTATTCTTTGTGCTAGGAAAGGCAGAAAGTGTCACCAGGATATTGGATCAAGGACAACAGTCCGAAGCAATAGTCCTGTTCAACGGAGAGGAAATTTACCAGGTATGAATGTGAAACCCTTTAGGAAAAAACCTAAGCCCTAGAGCCAGACGGCCATGGACTTGTGTCCCAGCTGCACGACTTCCTAGCTGGATAAATGTAGGCAAGTCTTTTCACCTCTCTGAGCCTCACTTCTCTTGCTGTAAAATGGAAGGAGAAATCCAAATTTTTAAGTGTTTATAAGATGTTTAGCATGTAAAATTGGCTCAATAGATGTTAGGTACAGTTCCATTTTTCTTGGGTCTTTAAACTCAATATCCCAAGACCAGACATGGGTTAGTAGCTGCAACTGTGAAAACAATTTTCACGGTTTTGGTTGAAGAGTTGCTTGTGGGAAGGCTGTCAGGAAAGCTGATAGGAGCAGAGGCTCCATCAATAAAAGGAGAGATCCCAAGTCAGGGAGGGGACACTCCCAGCCACATGCTCATCCAGCCTCTGTTCAGAGATTACCTTCCATTCTGGGTGGTAACTGTAATAGGGATGTTGACACATGTCCATACCGACAAGTCAGGGAAGAAGAAGGACCTGGAAACTGCCTACATAAAGATCAGATGAAAGAGCTCAGGTGTCTTAGCCTGAAAAAAATGATGGGAAGTACTATGGTAGAGGGAAAGTTGTATCCTTCTGTCTCCAGAGCAGGGCCTGACACATGGTGAGTTCTCAAAAAATATTGGATGGATGGGTGGACGGATGGGTGGACGGACGGATGGATGGAAAAGTGGCCACAGAATTGGGGAGCCCTCGTTTTAAATCCCCTCTGCATCATAAACCAACAGTGACCTTGGGATGGTACTCAGCCTCCCTGCACCTCAGTTACTCACAGCTATAGGGAGGCCTCTGCGCTGTGCCCTTCTGAGCACTCAGTGTAAACATATGTATTAGGTTCTGAACACTGAGCTTACTGTCTTAGGAGTATTCAGTGAAAATTCTGCTCTGTTCCCCTGCCATACTCACTGTTGGTGGTTGGCAAATCCCGTTATCTGGAAGGGGAATTGGGCACACTATAGAGTTTCAGAGTGGGACAGGCAGGGTGGAGTGCAGCTGAGTTTCTTAAGATTAGAACTGTTTACAGATGATTTGGGTTGCTGTCACAGGAGTGAGCTCCCCAGCGCTGGAGGATGTGTGCGAGCTGAGACGGCAGGTGCCGAGCTGGGACAGCAGATGCCGAGCTGGGACAGCAGAGACGGGCACTGTGTGTTCAAGGTCTGCCGCACTCAGTAATTACTAAGCTCTTAGTCTCTATTTAAGCAGGGACACAACAATATTGGCTATACGCTGTAAAGTGACAACAGAGGTTGCCAACTGCTACGCCGTGGCCACAGTTGGCCCCTAGATGGATTTTGGTGGGCCTGCATAAGGTTGGCCTGTTGTTTGTTTAGAGATTTCACATGGAAGTTCAGGTTGTTCAACTTATTTTGAGAAGAAGATAGAAGAGAGGGCAGCTGAGCTGTCATCTTCCCCCAGCCCCATGGAGCTGAGACAGGGCCCGCCTCTAGTTTGCCCCACTCCCTGCCACCTCCAGCCGTCTCTTTGAAACTGAGGCCGGACCGGCTTTCTGGCCTCTGAAGACATTTGCTTTGTGCCCTCGGCCCTCTATGTTAAATTCTGGGCTTCTAACCTTGCAATCCAGCTTATAACCTGCAAATAAACCTCCCGTGCTCCAGGAGCTGGAAAGGCAACCCGAAGTAGTGGCTGAGGTTTGATTCTGGGGGTGGAGCTGCTTTGGGTCATGTCCCAGCTCGGCTGCTTACTTGCTGTGCTGCTCCTGGTGAGTTACTTAAGCTCTCTGATCTCAGTTTCTTCAGCTATAAAAAGGGGATAATAGTCAAACCTCCTTTACCGGTGTGAAGATCACATTTGTGCCTGGCACTGAGTACGTGCTTAGCAAATGACATCTATTTTTGTTAAAGCAACACATCCTAGTATAATGTGAATCATCCTCCCAGGCTGATCGGGTTTCTGCTGTCATACACCCGAGCACCAAAACCTGACAAGTTTTCTCAGCGACAATGATTTTAGAAGGGTCCTCTCCACATGAGCAGCAGAGGCTGCTGGAACTGGAGCCACTGTGTGGCAAAGGAGGCTGGCTGAGCAGGACATGGGTGGCCAGGCCCTCCCTGAGTGGAGGGCAGGCAGGCTGAGCTCCTCAGCCCCCTCGAGACTCCCTGCCCCATGGTTGCAGGAAGTGCTGTGATTTACCAGAGCCATTGGGCTCTGTTTGGCATCTGGCAATTTATAGCCTTCCCAGGGTGAGAGGGAACTTATGTGTCACTTACATTTGTATGACACTTAGAAATGAGTCAATGGGATTTTCCCCTCCTGTTTTTTTTTTTTTTTTCTCCTCCTTCTCAGGCAGCTTGCACTGTGTGCAGTAGACATGGGAGCAAGGGAAGGCCTCTTGGTCTGGTTTGCACCCTAGCTCTCCTCCTTACCCATCCTGAAAGCCCCCTCTGTCCTCACCACAGCCCTTTGAGGTGAGGACTCTATTGTGCCCCCATTATATAAGTGAGAAGGTGGAGGCGCAGGGAGCTTACAGGAGCTCCTTGCTGAGCAGCAAGAGCAGAGTTCATCCTTGGGACTCCGACCCCAAGGCCTGGGCTCATGAAGCTCGATCAGCGTGGGAAAGCAAAGGAATAAAAAAGAAAATCCATTTATCAGGCAGAGACAGGTCAGCCCGTCTCCGCCGGGGGAACACACTGGCCATTGTGCAGAGCACGGTTGGGGCAACATGGTGGCTATGCTTCCATCCCTACACTTTCTCTCACTGAATCATTCATCCTGAGCAGGCTGAGCCAGTGCTCTTCTGCTCCCTGCAGGCCTCTCTTTCCCTCCATCCTGGTCAGGCAAGGGAAACATCTGGTTCCCAGCCCTCCTGTGAGAGTCTCACTTCAGTCGTGTGGTCTCAGCCTCAGGACTTGGCAGAGCACAGGTGGCTGGGGTGTCCTCTCCACCCTGTGTGGCTTCTGCTGCTGGTGAGAAAGTGGAAAGTGGCCCTTGGCGGGGGCCGCCCAGCAGCTGAGAGCATCAGGCTGACCGCCTCGGGCCGTGAATCCCCGCTCTGCCCCCTGTAAGCTAAATGGGATTGGACACACGGCTTCATGGCTCTGAGCTCCATTTCTGCATCTGTCACATGGGGTCGTGAGGCGTCACAGAATCATGATGGATGCCTGTGGGACCCTTAGCTCTTGCCTCTGTGGCTGTGATGTCCCACTTGCTCCTCACCATTACCCTCAGAGAGTGGGAGCATTACCATTCGCTTCTACAGACAGGGAAACTGAGGTCACTCATTCTTGTATTTGTTCTTTATGAAGTTCTGTCTATGCGCCAGGCCGAGTGCTGGGTGCGAAGGAGACAGGGAGGACTGGGCCAGCTCCCAGGGAGCCCAGAGCCTGGGGCTGGCCTCTTCCCCCACAGCCACCTGCCTCTCAGCCCAGCACTGCGGAGCTGGGGGCACCACAACACTCTTCGTCCAGGGAGGCCAGGGAACGGACAGGGCCCGGGGTCCGCAGTGGGCCGCCCAGCGTGCCAGAGCTGACCGTGCACAGCACTTCCCAGGTCTGCATTCACCAAGGCCACGTAGCCACCAGCCATGGTGGGAGTATTTACACCACAGAAATTGGCCAATAGGGCTTTTTTTATATTTTCCCTGAGAGCTGCTCATTAAACATTTATCAGCGCACCGCTACCCGAATCTCTCCACTTCCTTTTCTTTCCATTTCTACCATTCTAGCCTAAGCCACTTTCATCTCTTACTCAGCAGGTTCTGCTCAGCGCCCCCCTCTCCCCCCCACCGCGTGCCCTTCTACTATCCATTCCCTACCTGGCAGCTGCAGAGATCTTTAAAACATGTAAATCAACGGCTGTCACTCCTTTCTGTGAAACCTTCCCATGGCTTCCCAGAACACTCAGAATGAAAACCAAACTCCTCGCTGAGGCCCACACAGCCTACTCTACCTGCCCTGCCAACTTCTGATCTCATCTCCCCCCTCCTCTGCTAACCTGGCCTCCGACACACTGGTCTTCATCCTGTTACTGGAAAGAGCCAGCATCTTCCTGCCACAAGGCTTTACGCTTCTCCTGCTGTTGAGGGTGTTCTGCCCCCAGGTCTTTGCGTGGCTGGCTTCTTCTGAGAAGTTATCCATGTCTTCATTCAAGTGCCACCTCCTCTGAGAAGTCTTCCTTGACCACCCCTCTCCCCAACAGAGACAAGTCCTCTGTCTGCTTACCCCTGTCCCTCCCTGGGTTTGTTTATGACTTAATTTGCCATCTCTCCACCAAAACCAAAGTTCTGTGTTGCCTGTGACTGAGGGTGGCAAAGCAGAGAAGCTTAGCAAATATTTGATGAATGAATGAAAGTCTCACTTTTCCAAGAGAAGACACCCCGGAGGAGGTCTCCCCCATCACCGCTGAGCTGGAGGCACTGCGACAGAAGTTCTGGCTGTGTGTTGGGATGGTTCGGAAAGACAAATGTTTTGGTTTCTAGCAAACAAGGAGAAGAGACATCTTGCTAAGGAAGCTTTTCAAATAACCTCCCCATGCTTACATACCCCTGGGTCCCTCAGGGTGACAGAGGGGCTTGGTCAGGTCACGGGGCTGTCATCAAGTGCACTGAAGCATTCACTCCCTAAATTGTGCCCTGGAAGCATTTCCCTTCACAGTCCATGGGCAGAGCCTAGAAATTGCTAACTCTCAGGCATTTTCCTATTTAAGTGGCATTTAAGAGACAGTGGTGGAATTGCCTCTCTGGAGATACACAGAAGCCATTGAGGTATCTGGATGCAGATCGATGTGCTTAGACTCCTTCCCCCCAAGGAAGGAGCCTTTTTTCCATTGGTTGCCTATGTGAGTCTGGTTTTGTGTAAAGGCCAAGGGCATGGGCCAGGAAAAAAAAATCTCATTTCAAATTCTAACTCTGTTCTTACTAGATTTATGAGTGACTTTGGGCAAGATGTACGAATTCACTGTGACTCAGTTTTCTCAGCTGTAAAATGGGAATGATAATGGCACTAACCTCACTGGTTTGTTTAACTCACGGTGAACTTAAAACCGAGACTGACTTAAATGCAAGGAGATAATCAATATGACTATTGCATACAGAAGGCTTGTGGGGGTAGTGGTGATGTATGAACAGATACATCGTCAAATGCTCCTTTCCAGGGTACTTTTGCGACTGGCCCTAATCTTTCATTTAAGGCACAGGAATGAAATGAAAGGTAATTGACTTGTAGACCTTCCTCATTGATTCAAATTAAACTTCACTATCATCCAGTGGTAAAACGCTTGGCCTCTATCTCAATCATAGTATTTTATTTCTGTAGAAATACTGCATCCATTAAAATTATCCATTTCTGTGGCACTTAAAATTGTCAACAGAGTCTTTTTGCTTCACCTTCTGGCTGACTTATATAACCTCACTTTGCTAAGGCTGGGGGGAAAATGTCTAAGGCCTTGCGGAGATTAATGCTGTGTTTTAAGTGTCAAGACCTGAGTATATTTCAGTTCGGGGCAACCCCTGTCTTTCACTGATCATCTGCTGTAGCCAGAGCATTAAAGGGAAGAGACAGAACTAAGTAAGGTGGGGCCCCTGCCCTTAAGGAGCTTATCATCCACTTTTTTTTTTTCTTTTTTACTAGCTTAGTAGATTGTGTCCTAATTTCTTCCATGGTTAATAGATATTTCCCCAAACTCACTACATACCTAGCACTGAGTTATGGGGACAGAGATGAATGAGACCTGGCGCCTTCCCAAAAGGAGGCGTCTGCCTGGCTCAGGAGGCAGTCATGAACTTGAAGGAGCTCCAGGGAATGGGAGAAAGAGATACAGCTGAGTGGGCTCTGAGTCTGGAATGCCACGCCTCATGGCTCTCAGTCACAGTGTTGGGATTCTGCTGGGAGAGCGGTGCCTTATAAATCCCACGCATAGTGTGTGGCTGATGTTTGAGAATCCAACCTCACTCTGGCAGCGAGTGGGACAGGATGAGAAACAGACAAGAAAGTGACCATTTTTCACATAGTACAGTACGTGCCATGAAAGACAAATGAGCCAAGAGCTAGGGGACTTCAGGCGAGGGGGGTTTACTTTGGACCGGGGGTCCAGACTGGGTTGGCAGCAAAGGAAGCCTTTGAGGGGACCATGAGGGTGGGATAGACCCCCGATGGGCAGGGAAGGCCTTCAGGCAGCAGGGACTCTAAGCAAAAGCACAGTGTGGGAAGGTCTTTGGGTTGACCTGGGTGGCCTGCTTGGCCTGGGCTGTGTCTAACAGGAGAAGTGGAAGCCAAGTGGAAAGGAGATCATGGCCTTACTCATAAAGCCCTGGCATAGCCGTCTAGGACTTGTACTGCTTTCTTCGGGGAGTGGAGGAGCCCAGGATGGTTTTTGAGCCAGGTTCTCCTTCAGAGAGGTGGGACTTTAAAAAAAAAAACAAAAAAAACCTTAGCTGATTACACTATATTAGGAAGTCTCTTCCCCCCACAATATGTTCCTGGGATAAGACACACGTTTCTTCTCTGAGGGCGGTGGTTAATAATAGCCACACAACCCGAAGTGGGAACAGAAGCACGCAGAGATGCAAGCGGGCATGCATTTAATGAGTTCACAAAGTGATTTTGTTTCCTAATTTTCACATCCCCCCACCCCTGCCACCCTGGCGTGAAAATGCCCTGATGGAACTGGGTGTGTTCTCAGAGAGATGTGAGGGCAATTTTCGGAATGGTCCTTATCTCCAGCCCAGTGACTGATAGCATGATGGCAGCGTCTGTTCACCGAGCGCCTACCAAGTAGCGGGCAGCATGATCTCCATGAATCCTTGCAACATCTTGAAAGGCAGGCGTTGGACAGATGACACTGCTCCTCAGAGAGAGTATATTACTTGTACATGCTCACGCAGCTGGTAACTGGTGGAGTTGGAATGCACCAGCTGGGCTCTCTGTTCCGAGCGTGATGTGAGCAAACACAAAGGACAAAGCCGAGGGAAATTGGCATGGTCTTTCACTTCAGCTGTGAGTTCCAATTCCATCTTGGCCACGTGGCTTCTCTGAGTTTCCTTGTTGGTAAAATGGATGTGGATGTTCCTCCTTTATAGTGTCCTCGACAAGATTAAATTAGCCTGCATCTGGCCCACATGAGGCATCCATAGATGTTAGCTGCTCTTGGGGAGTCATTAAACATTGGGAGCCTGGGACTCCCACTCCCCTGGCACAGGGCAGCACCAGAGTCTCGGGTACGGGGCAAAGCTAGCTCAAAGCTGTCACCACCAGCCTTTCCTTATAATACCTTCTCTCTTCCCCTCACATGCCAACTTTGGAACATCTCAACGACTTATTCAGACAGCGGTAGATGGGGGAGGGGCACGAGAGCACCTCAGGCTCCTCCTCCTCAGAAAATCTATTACTGGCCATGTGGCGGTCTGCATTTGCCAGGACCTTCCCCGAGAGCAGCTGAAGGCACAGAGAGGCAGAGTGGCCACCTTTTGACTTCCGTTTTATCTGAAGCCTAAGGCTAAGCTGCTGATTCATCATTGTGGTTCTGGAAACTCCCTTTCTCATACTTTCTGTTTCTCTTCTATAAAACCCTGACAGAGATGGCTCTGGGGAAAAGTAGCAGTGTCACCTACTCAGAATAATCAAGAGTCCTTAGTCCCCGTACGGGGTTCTCCATAGGAATAGAACCAATAGGATACCTATATATCTATATCTACATATACATCCATACGTATATCTACATATGTGTGTGTGTGTGCATGTACATACACAGAGGTGCAGAGAAAGAGAATGAGAGAGAGATTTATTTTAAGAAATTGGCTCATATAAATGTGGGGGCTGGCAAGTCTGAAACTGTGAAGCAGGCCAGCAGGCTGGAGATTTAGGTAAGAGTTGAAACTGTAGTCTTGAATATGAAATCTACAGGGCAAGTCAGGCAGGCTGGAAACTCAGGCAGGATTTCTGTGTTGAATCTTGAGGCAGAATTGCTGCATCTTTGAAGAAATCTCTGTCTTTGCTGTTAAGGCCTTCAGCTGATCGGATGAGTCCCTCCCACATTATGGAGGGTGATCTGCTTTATTTGAAGTGAACTGATTGTAAATATTCATCATATCAAAAAAATACCTTCACAGCAACATCTACACTAGTGTTTGACCAAACAGCTGGGCTCCGTAGCCTAGCCAAGTTGACACATAAAATTAACCACCACAGTCCCTGAGAAACCTTGCCCTTGAGGGCAAGTTACCTTTCTTAGGAAGCTCAAGGGCCTGATGAGGGACCCATGTTGCTGCTGAATCCCCAGACTCAGGGAATCATCATCAGATATGGGTCAATGTTTCTGAGCGAGAGTCCAGTGCTGGAGTGGAAAGAGCTCTAGATGGATTGTCAGAAGTTTTACTAGATGCTGATTGTACATTGAGCCTTGAGTTAGGTCCTCTGGGCCCAGAGGTGAGAAGGAAAAGACTACTGCCTGAAAGAGATGGCCCATATACAAGTAACTCCATTATATCCAAATCAATAAGACTTGTGTAGAACTATGCTTTGTAAAAATCCCATCGGTCTAGATTGAGGGTCATTATGAGAAAGTACCTACTGTGAGGTGTCTATCATTCCAGCCCAGTGAGGAGGCTTAATCCTTTGTGAGTTGTGGGACCATTGAGAATCCAGCACAAGCCATGGAGCCTCCCCCCAAACAGTGCTCACCCCAAAACATGTCTTGTGGCCTGTTTCCTTAAGTACAATTACCAGGATAAAGCCTGTGTGGCTTACAAGGTCCTTTCTGTGAGCATTCTCAGAGAAATTTCATCTCTTCTCAATCTAAGAATAAATGTTCCTCTCCAGAGAGCATTAGTTTGTTTTTACCTCGTAAACACATAATTGTGTGAACTTTAATGTCCTGTTTTCCCTACAGATTGCTAGGGAGCGCAGGACCAAATCTGAGGTCGGCCTGTTAAGAGAATTAACCTCATTCCTGGCTTGATTTTGGTTATTGGCCCCCCTTTTTTTTCCTTTCTTCTTTCTAATCTACTACCACTTTATGCCGAATTGTTGTTTGTTGTGGTTGTGTTGGATACTTTTTTTTTTTGCCTTCTTTTTAACTGTTTAAATACTCTTTTTTTTTTTTTGGCAACGAGGCAAGGTGGAAAGATACAAACAACTAAGAACCTATCACCGCAGAGCATGCGAGGTGCTGTGAGACCATAGAGGAGAGAGCACTTGACTCAGTCAGTCTTACGTTGGGGGGCGAGGGGTGACGGGAGGAGCAAGTCCAATGCATCATTTTCAGGTCCCTGTGCAAAAAAGAAATGCAGAGCCCCTTGTTGAAGACAGCAACAGCAGAGCATGAAACCAAGCCCGGGGCTCTTCTAAGCATGGGCGCTGGGCTACCGCACAGGTTGTATGCCCATGAATCCAGACCTGGTTAGGGAGGGAGGCTTACCAGTTCAGCTAACACTTGAAAAAGCCGGGTAGGACTTTGCTAGTGGAGCACAGGAAGGAGGGAACAGCCAGTGCAAAGACAGGGACGTGGGAGTTCAGTCGTGAGAGGGGATATAGCAGGAGGGTAAAAACAGGTGAGAGCAGCAGGACTTCATAAATCACCAAGAGCCGTGCCTGTGATGACGTGTAATTCCTATCACTCCCAATTCTAGAGGGTCCACCTGAAACTAATTTCACATTGATCTCCAGGCCCCACATAGTCACATTCCGGCCAAGACCCAGGACATCCTCATCTGTGTCCCAAGCAGCCCTGCAGTCCCGCAACACACTGGGACCAACCAGTCATTGGTGATTGAAATCCGCCCGTGGGCCCTTTAACAGCTCAAGCTCCCGGCCACGCTGGAGGGGGGGCAGGCTCTGAGACTGTTTTCACTCAGCATCCCACAGTCTTCCTGTGACTTTGAGACATCAACAGGCCTCATGAATTTCTGTCACCTCCTTCAGCATGTCCCCGATTGTCCATTTTTTGCCATTCCCTACTTGCACAGAGAGTCATCATCAAAGACGGCCCCGTGACAAGTCATTTGAGCTCAGACAGATTGCTTGCTCCCTCCCGGCGACGTCTGGCTCTTTCTGTGCCAGCAAGCACTGGGTGGTTAACCCCCTCCTTCCTCCCTGTGATTTCTTGCTGCTCTTTTACATCACCTTCCCTGAGAAATCATTTGGGACGCGGCATTGTCAACAGTGTTGCCATCAACCCTTTCTACAGGCCCTTAAATGAGATCCTGCTCTGAAGCCTTTGAGGCTGTTTATTTGCCTGCAAATGTAACAGTCAGGGTGGTGGGGGAGACACACGTGTGGAGTCTAATAGCACTTTTCTTCCCCTCCTCTTGGCGGGAGAACATCTCATTGTAGGTCATTGTAGCAGTGGGGGTCCCGGCACATCCCTGTTGGATGGATGGAAAGGAGTCCTGCTTAAAGCTCTTACTGTCCTCCTGGGTGAACTGAGGCCCAGAGAGGCCAAGGGACATGTCTAAGGTGGAATAGGTAGCCAGGGGTGAGCTAACCTCCAAGCCGGGTCTCCTTCTACTTCTGAGATGTACTCACTGCTGGGGTGAGTGGTGTCAAGCTCTTAGCTGGGTGTCTCTGATGCAAGTCTCTTTGCTTCTCAGAGCCTCCCTTTCCTCATCCCTCATTGGGGATACCATCACCTTTGCGTCAAGATTGATAAGAGGATGCTAACAGAAGCATTTATGCAGAGGCCCCCAGCTCAGTCCTAAACCACATGACCTGGGGCCGGTTGCATAACCCCTCTGAGCATCAGTGTCCTAGTGTCTAACATAAAGGCTCTTGGAAGGATTTAAAAACCTGACTTCCAACAGTGCCTGGGGCATTGTAATAGTCACTATGTAAATGTGAGCTACTCTCATTATTATCATTTTCCTCATTATTGGCATGGAGTAAGCAAGCCCTTAGTAACTATTTTTTCCCTTTTTGTGTGGGCAGAGCTGCAGTGTGCCTAGCATCAGGGCTCTGGAGATAAACAAACATGAATTTAAACCCTGGTTCTTACTCCTGGCAGTGTGATGTGGGACAAGCTTTCCCGAGCCTTAGTTTCCTTATCCAAGAAGTGGGATAGCAATAATCACCTCGCTGAGCTGCTTGCGAGGACCGGCCATAAGTCACCTGTCACATCAGTTACATTCAAACGTTTATAGCGGTTAGTGTTTCTTTCTCAAGTGCAATTTTGATTGATTTCAATGTAAAATTCCTCCAGGCCAAGAGCCAGGCAGCCCTCCCCGTGCCCTGCCTGTTGCTACAGGAGCTGTTGCCCACAGTTTAGGTCGTTTGCATCATGCAGCGGTACCTCGGTAATTCCATGTGATGGAGGCATGATGAAAAAGCAACCAACACACGCAGCCCAGGGATCTTGGCTAGTCTGGTGACCAAAACCTCCGCAGGTAAACACTGACTGCAAACACCTGCATTTGGTTGTGGTCCTGGGATTTTACCAGAGGTAGGAGGCTGCAGAAGGGGGGAAGACGGAGAGCCAGTGGGCTCGGGGGCTTACCTGCTCCACCAAATGTGGGTGACGTGCTTGCCGGCCTGCCGGAATCTTCCATCCCAGTGGAAGGTAGGTGGGTAACACAGAGGAGCGAGTGAGCCTGTGGGCCCATTAATCACCAGGGGAGCCTCTACCCGGTTGGAACGTCTTATCAGTTATCTGGATGCCCAGCCCGGGTGCTCACCTGTGTGTGGACTCAGGACTAGGGTCAGAGCTGCAGGATGGGATGGGTCGGAAGGATACTGGCTTGGCGTGCATTTCCACTGTATCAACGTAGAGAGCATGGTGGTCGGGACTGGGCCCACCATCTGTACCCACTTACATCTTTGTGATACAGAGAGATGGTGTCCTACTCGTATTGGCTATCGAGCTCAGTCATATTGCCCGCCCTTCGCTATCCCCGGGTTAAAGGAAAAAGAGTTTGTTATCTGTTTAGCACAGAGACCTAAGACTCTAGATCAGGCTGCGTGTTGCTGGCAGTCCCCTTCACTATGTCCCAAATTGTCCATTAAGGGTAACAAAATTAAGTTGTAGATATTTGACTTTCTTTTTACTTACAAAGATGGTGATTTTATATGGATCTACTTAATTTGAGGTTTTAGTTGTTTGTTTGTTGCTGCAAAAGAAAGGAAGGTGCTGCTCATCTCAGCATGTCCTTTCTGTGCTGCAGGTGCAGTTTGGGTCTCTGGATTCAGCCAGGTGCACTGAGATCATCCATCTCTCCTCTTACTTCACAAATCATTTGGTTCTGAGGGGTAATGGAGGTCCATGAACCAGTAGGTAGAGTGCATTTCTTGTGCCAGTTTAACGTCCTGGTTTGAGAAAAAGGGATTTGGAGTCAAACATTGCAATACTGCCACTTACTGTGTTCTGTGACTGGAGGAGAGTTACTTAATCTTTCCAAGCCTCAGTTTCTTCATCTCTATAATGGGGATGATATTAGTCCCGATCGCACTTCGGGGGTTTTGGTACAGATAAATGAGACGAGGCACCAAAGCCCTCGGTGCTGTCGCTGCTACATGGTAGGCCCTGGAATGCCCTTGACCCTGAGGTTGCATCTGTGGCTGCTGCTGCGGCCTGAGTTGGATAGGCTTCAAGACTTAGGGAATCCTATCCACCCTCCTCTGATTGTCCACCCTCCCCCTGCTGTAGAGGCGCTGGGAGCTCCCCCCTGTACTGGCTCATGAGAATGGACTGTTCGCTGTTTGGGGATTTTGTGAGCCAGTTATTAAACACAGACATTATTAGAGATTAAAATATATAAACTTATACTTAAATAAATTATGTTAAGAAAAGGTATACATAATGAACACTCACCACTTCCTGATTATTTTACTACATTATACTTTGCTCCTGAGGTTATTTACACCTGTTTTATCTGTGTGGTAGAAATACCTGGGATGGTTGTACCGCTTATACCTTCCCAACTCCACTTTCAATGGCTCCACTTACCTTGAAATCTGCCATGGTAGGAGCATTTGGCCATAGTAGGAGTATGGAAACCAGTAAGTGCTACAAAACAGCTTCTCCCCTCTTCCCCCACAGAAAGCCAGTTGTTAAATATTAACCAGCTGCATCTTTGGGTAAAACTTACTAATTAGGTTGGTTTTTCATTGGTAGACAAGTGCTGATCAGAAAATCCTTTATTATGTTGAGCTGAAATGTGTTCCTTCTAGCTTAAATTCTACTTGGAATTTTCAGTGATTTCTTTCACTAATGAAAAATATTAGTTTTTTTAACTGGTAAAAAACACCACAAATAAATACCCTCGTCTAAGACAATATCTTGGTGCCTTTTGTACCCACCCTATTCATAGTGTGTGGAGTGTGGTAGGCGCTGGAGAAGTTGTTGTTGTGTTAAGTTGATTGTCTTTGTATTCAGATGAGGCTTTTTCAACTGTCATTTCACTGATGGGACTTTTCCCTCTAAGCATTAACTGGTTTCAGAAATGCTTAGATTGTGATGTTGAGGAAATCCAGCCTCAGAGCTGAAATATACTTAAATTTTTCCACTTTGAGTATTTGCTGTTTGACTCTTGTAAAAGTGTTGACTCAATGGAGGAGAAGCAGGTCTCATTTTGAGCCACTGTGGTAAGCCACTTCCCTTCCAGAGATCCTTCTTTGGGAGTGACCAGCCACCAACCCAGGACAGTTCCTTTGGTGCCAGGCAAAACCGGGGAGAAATGTCAGGCTGCTCAGGTGTAAAAGTCAGAGAGATGAAAGCAGCAAGTTGGGAAAATAAGCAGAAGCCCAAGGTAAAGGAGGTTATCGTGAAACATCGGGGCTTTTAAAACTGAGGTAGAGAGGGAGCTGAACAAGTCAGCATTTGGTCAACTTGGTTGGAGTTTTGGAGTCAGACATGCTAGAGTTCAGATTCTGGTGGTGTTTCTCTGATGAGCTGTGTGACCTTGGGCAGGTCACTAAACCTCTCTGAGCTTCTGTTTTACTATATCTGAAAATAGGGATTGTGATACTCATCCCATTGTTTGTCGAGGGGATTGAATAAGATTAAGCTATGGAGGCCCAGGAACATACCCAGTATCAGGAAGAATTAGCTACTCCACTTGTCATATCAAGACAAGTTTTTGCCAAATAACTTAGGGCTTAAGGGACTTAAAATGCCCTTGATGAAACAGGTACTCTGACGGTATCAAAAAACATTTTGTCTTTATAGCTGCAGATATAATTTTATAATTCTCATATTTTAAGAATAAAGACTGTCCATGTTGAGTTTATCATAGCTCAGGACAGAGGAGATGGTGGTCTGATTCTGCCATTTTGCAGAACAAACACAAGTTTCCATACACAGGGTTATGTCTTCCTTGAACCTAAAACTGTATGTGGATGTTAACAAAGTTTTTGTCCCACACCATGATTTCCATGCAGAATTTCCCAGAGGGGGAATATTGAGCTCGGTGTTTTATAAACTCCACTAGCCTGAGAGAAAATTGTTTTAAAAGTCATTTTTTGTCATCATCCATTAGACACCAATTTGCTAGGCAAAATCGAATGTAGGACACTGTTGTATGAATGAAATAACAAGTACATGGCAAGAGGTTAATAACTCCCATTGCCCAGTTTTGAAAAGAAGAAAAATCATGGTGTCACTTCTACTCTTGACATTTTGTTCTGTGTCACCTCTTGAAGCAAACAAAATGTCTGTGCTTTTTAAAGAGGCCTCCATTTCTTTCTTTCCAAAGTTCTCTAGAGCTGTTCCTCTAAATACTTTGGTTATGGTGGGAACAGTGGGAAACCCAAGGAACCTGGCCATGGTGAGGAGACATTGACTCTGAGTCTTGGGCACTCCCCACCATTTGCACCCCACCAGCTTCCCTGGGGCTGGTGGTAGCAAATCATCAGAAATGTGAAGGAGTTCTCGAGTACGTAAAACCAACTGCATGTGCTGGGAAATATAAACTCACTGCAATGTTTGCTCTAAGGGTGTGCAGTATAAACGCTTACAAAATTTTAGTGAATTTAAAAGGAAAAACCAAGAGTACTTCAGCTCTACAGACAATACCACTCAAATCCAACCCCTCTGCTTTCTTTCCTCTTCTTTCCTTTTCTTTTTCTTTCTACCCTCTCCAGCAGATCTATTCTCCCTCTGTCACTCTTTCTCTATCGATCCATGCCCTTCTCTTCTCCCACTGCCTGTTTCCTCCTGTGGTGTGGAATATTAGGAGATATTGGGAAAGAATCACCATTCTCCCTAGATTATGAAAAAGAAGCAGTGGCTTTCAGACATTGTTCAGAATACAATTCATAGTAATAAATACTTCTTAGATCCTGCTCGGTATACCACTGGGTAATAACAAATCTTGCTCTTACTACATGTGATGAAATCTGACATTTTAGATTCCTTATTCTTTTGGGGGGGTCCATTCTATTCTCTTCTTTAAAAATGCTGTTTCCAGTGCAATACATTAATTTCTTGACTCAAGAATGGGATGCAACCTCCAGCTTGGAAACACTGGCCTAGAGCAGGGTGCCTCAGACTTAAATGTGCATGCAAACTGCGTGGGGGCCTGATCAGTGGCAAATTCCGATTCTGTAGGTCTGGGGTTGGGGTGTGGCTCTGTATTTCTAATGAGCTCCTGGAAGACACTGATGCTGCTTGCTTACAGACCGCACGTTGAGTGTGTTTCTTCAGCACAGGAACGGTTCAGCACCATGGACAGGAGACCATCCCCCAACCAACCAACAAACTTGGAGTCACCCTAAGTGTTTGGTCTCTCAGCAAAGCATGTGACACCTTTGATGAGAAAGCAGAGGAAATTCCCAGAGGCTTCTTGACCATGGAGAGCATCCTCTCTTTCTCTTTCTTTGGCGAAGCCGTTGGAGCAGTGGCCCAGTCAAGGACTGGTACACAGTACAGGACTGGGGTCCCTGACAAGCTCTGCTCATGGGAAATAGCCCAGCTCTTCTCACTTTCCTCCTGATTGCTCTGGTTTGTTCCAGATCCTGCCTGGTGACTCACTGCAGCTCTGCCTTTATTTGGGATCTTGCAGAAAAGGCTCAGAATGTCCTTCTCTCAGATCCCCCTTTTGGTGAACTACTCTCACACTATTACTCAGCTTAAATAATGAGGCATAATCTTTGCCTCTGCACATGTTTCTGTTACTCTTTGTACATAATTCTTTTGGAGCCTTAAGCATATAGTATTCAAAGCATACATGCCTTCATATCTTCCCCTAGTCTTTCTTGGCCCTGGTCCCATTAGAATCACCTGGGAAGCTTCTGCAAAATACTGATGCCCAGGCTTGACCCCAGAACAATTGAATCAGAATCTCTGGGTAGGGGCCCTGGGCAGCAGTATTTCTTAAAGTTCCCTGGGTGACCACAGTATGTAGTCAGGGCTGAGAATCACTGCATTAGTCTGTGAGCTTCATGAGGATACAGATCGTGTCTTATTCACCTTTTCTTCCTCTCCCCTTTCCTCTTCTCCTCCTCCTCCTCTGTTCTGGTACCCAGCACAATGTCCTGGACTTCTACTAGGTATCTAATGAATAACTAATTAATAAGTAATGCAATTAGCTAAAATTTTTTTAGCACCAGGAACTAAAGACTAACATTTTCCTGGCGTTACCACACTGGTACTCACAACAGACCTATGAGGTAGATCTTCTTTATCCCAGTTTGCAGAGGAAGGAACTGTGGCTTGGAAAGGTTAAATCACTTAGCCAAGGTCACAGTAAGTGGTAGAGCCAGAGTCTGAGCTTGCTCCAGGGCTGTGCTAGGTGGCTTGGAAATGACACCACCAGGCCTCCCAAGCTCAGGCTCCATCGCCTTTTGTCAGGGGAGACCTAAAGCCACAGATAAACTTCACTCATTTCTCGCCACCATCAATTTGTCTAGAGTTTTAGAAAAAATACAGAATTCTTATTAATATTATTATACTCTTATTTTCTTCAAAATAGTAGTATCCCTTATTAAGTGCCTTCTGTTTGTCAGGCACTGTGCATAGTGGTTTCTGTCCATTCCTTTCATTATCCCCTCGAGCTTCATGGTGACTCTACAAGGCAGGCATTACTATTCCTACTTTGCAGATGGGAACATTGAGACCTAGAGAGGTTATGTGGCTCTTGCAAGGTCACCCATTTTGAAAGGGGCGAGTCAGACTTGACCCCAGCTTTCCTGACTGTGAAGCCAGTCCCCTTAACTGCACTGCCCATTCTGTATTTGCAAAACACTCTTCGCATGATTATCTCATTAGATTCTCAGAACTCAACAGGGTGATGGATGACACGGTTGGAAGAAAGACTCGGGCGGCAGAGGGGAGGATGGATGATTGCAGGGACTGGCCACCTGGGAGGAGAGAACATAAGTGGGGTCTCCACAGACCAGAAGGGCTTCCCATGGAAAGTGGAGGTGGCTCAGCCTTTACTTGCCTCCCCAGAGCTCCCAGCAGCCTTGGTGTTCCTCCCAAGACAGTGGGGGAGGTGGGTCCAAGGCAGGGCCATCACTCTGCTTGCTTGTGGAGGGAAACAGAGGAGCCCCTGTGGTTGCCACTGGAGCTCCACAATGATAGATGGAGGGCCATTTGTCGAGCGAGAAGCCATCATTCATGGAGGACAATGGCCCACTGGGACCCAACACATTTAGAGAAGAGCATGAAGCAGACAGAAGCAGGATTATGTGAAACAGAGCCAAAGGAAATTTGTTAGGAGTCTGATTTCCAGAGCCTGGAAATCAGCAGGGATGAAGCTCTTTCTGTGCAAGCGTTATTAGCAAATGTATTTTGAGCGGAGGCAAGTTCGCTAGCTTCCTGGTGTCCATTACCAGCAGACACTGGAAATGATTGTGTAGGATTTAGCAGAGGATTATCCTTTCGGGAGGCATTAGGTGGGATAGATTTTGGTAGCGAGGGAAGGTCTGGTGCATGTAGTTGACTGGGCTGTGTGGTGCAGAGCTGACGCGAGGAGACCCGGACTCATAGCTTCAGAACCTTCAACTGGCGTGTCCTTTGTGTGTCTGGAGCCCTGGTCCCTTTGCACAGGGGTCTAGGAACAAATCAGTCCAAGGATTAATTTAACTTGGCTTTGGAATCATATTCTAAAACCGTAGAAACCTCCCCATTTTGCAATAATTGAAAAAGGTAACATTGCAGGTATGAATAGGGGCGTATGGTTATAAAAATAACTGAAGTCAGAAAAGTATTATGTGGGCTCTACTTCCTTGCCTTCTAGTTTTGGGTCAGGGAGCCCACCAGCCACGCAAATGGGTTATTTCCGACAGTGGCTAGGGAGGGGTTCTTCTGGAAGACAAATTGTGTGAAAACCTTAATGAATACCGAAATAGGTGGTAGCCAGTCCTGAGAGTAACCGAGCGCACAGTCACGCAGTCTGGGCTCCCTGCTTGCCCTGGCAGAGAAGGCTGCGTGGCGTGGGGGTTGGTGCCTCTCATGAAGAGAAGGAGGAAAGCCCACTTCGAGATGTGCTGTGGCCGGTTTGGCCGGCTTGGCCGGGATCGCATCCATTCTGCCAGGTGCTCATCCCATCTTGTGTCTCACCATGCCTGGTGGCAGGCTTCCAGTGAAGGGGCGTTGTGAGCACTTGCTGATCGAGCCCTTGCTGACAGCCTGCTTCTTTGTTGGGCACCGGGTATATAAAGATGAATGAATTCAGAGGTGGTGATGCTCAGCAGTTAAGATCATGGTTGCTGGAGGCCCATGGCCTGCCTGCATTCAAGCAGAAGCTCTGCCACTTGCTTGACCTTGGGCATATTACCTGACTCTCTGTGACTCAGTTTCTTCATCTGAAAAATGGGAGTCCTTGCAGGACGTACCTTCCAGGGAGGCTGTGAGCTGAAGTAAGCTAGTATATGTAAAGCCTTAAATAAGCTAATATATGTAAAGCATTTACAATAATGCCTAACACATAGCCAGTGTTATATCCATGTTTCCTCCTGCTGCTGTTATTAGGATTATTCAGAATGTATTTACTGAAATCGTATATTACATCCAGCCCTGTGCTGGGTGCCAGGGAGGGGGCAGTGAACAGGACATGGCCTCTGCCCCCATGGACTCCCAGTCACATAAATGACCACATGGCAGGAAGTGATCTGAATCTGAGAAGGATTCAGGTGGAGTGCTGTCAGAAGTCATAGTCGGGAGGTATCAAGACAAGCTTGATGGACCAAGGAAAGCTTCCTGGAGGAGGGAGCACTCATTGTGGGCTTAGAAGAATGGGAGGGATTTCTAACGTGAGGACAGCAGGGCAAGGGTGTGTATCCACCCTGCCTTGGAGGAGCTCTTCTTCTGAGAGTATGTGGAGACCTAGAAAGGTTCAGAAACTTACTGTGGGCCCTGCCTCAGGTGAAACAGCCCCCGAGAAGGAAAGAATACATATAATGGCTGCTACTCTGAGCATCATGGGATTCTGAAGAGGGGGAGGCAGCAGAAGCTTGAGTTGCAGAAAATGCTTCTCACAGGTGGGTTGGGGAGCATGTACTGGAGGGGTTTGGATTGTTCCAGAAGGGGAACAGCATGAGAAGAGGTGCAGAGGCAGGAATGGGCAGAATGTGGAGAAGGACAAGCCAACTTGAGCAGAGGACACAGAGCACTCACTGGGAGGGGAGGCGGGCCTGTTTGATTACAGAGAATCTGGAAGGGTGGGTTCCATTCTTTGGCTTTCATCTTCAAGCCAGGGGGTGGCAGGTGAATTTGATTTCGCTCTGAAGGTTTTTATGGGCTCATAAAAAACGACATATCGTGGGCTTGTAAAATATTAGCTCAATTGACAAAGTAGGATTAAAAGGTCCAATGGAGGTAAGGCCGAGGAGATAGATAGTATGCTCACTATATTTGTTTCCCTCCATGCCTCCGCTGCCTCCAGCACTCGACACTCAGCACCCAGCACCCAGCAGCCCTGAAATGAAAATGGTGGGAACCAGGGTGGGGAGGGTGCAGCATGCCCTGAACTTAATTGTCATCCCAGAAGACCTGTGAGGTCTAGGCATGGAAAGTGAGTCACAGAAGTTAGGTGGGTGTGAGACATCAGGTTCTTACTCCAAGCATCTACCGAAAACCTTTATGACGCAAGGGAATTCAGTGTTGGATGCAGGATCTTTTCTAATTAGAAGCTAGAAATGCCTAGTGCATGCCCTCAGCAGTCAGAATGGTTTCTGTTGTGTTAGCCGTGACATTCACAAACTCCTGTTCATGTCCCATCTTACTGCTATTTGAGCTAGTACTAGTAGGTTGAGGTATGTATTAACCTGAGGACGTCTGTCTCCAAGCAGGCACTCTCTAAACCAAAGTTTTCTGGGGGTAACACATAAGTGTAAATAATGTTTTAAAAATAAAATCTGAAGAAAACTGAACAGAACCCTTTCTCTCCTACCCACGCCATGGATATAGTGACTGGGGGTTGGTGGGGGGGGGGGAGCTTTGGGCTTCTCTTCTTCCCTTTCCATTTTAATGCTTTTCACAGGGACCATCAGAGGGACCCCACAGTGACCCCCTCCTCTCAAGCCCCCAGACCTGTAGCTGGGGCAGGGCTAGGGGTGCCAGTGGGGAAATCACTTATTTAAAGCTCCACCCCCTGCTCCTCTGCCTTGTTCTAAAATGGTTTAGAACCAGCAGGATGGAAGAAGTTCATTGCTAATTACAATGGTGACTGTGATAGAATGGGGAAAACTCTGGAGATGTGTGGATAGGCTTTGGTCCTGCGTTCTCGTCTTTCCGCCGTGGATGGACCCCACTTTCCTCATTCCACACCTGTAAAATAGATGCACCACCTCCTTCTAAAGCTCCTGGGAATGAAACAAGGCCGTCTGTGAGAGTGTCCAGTATGGAGCCTAGTACATAGTGGATTCTCGATGGCTACTTAGTTTGCCTCCCCCTTTTATTCCCAAGAGGGCTTATCAAAGTAACAGTGTTCTTTCCTCACCCTTGTTTTGGCTGGTCTTTGATGAAATAGACCAAAGTCTCTATTTTATCTCGGACCCAGGACCATTTAGCACGTTGACTTGCGGTCAAGATGGTGTTTGGTGAGCTCTCCCATAGTCGTGTTCATGTGCAATCTCCTTGTGGCTCTGTAAGAGTACACTCTGCGCTGTTCATGGCTTCATTCAGCTGGGGTGTGCAGAGCACTCCCGTGTGCCAGGCCCCGTGTGGGGCTCTGACTAGGCAGAGCTGGGTAAGGCGGGGCCGTGCCGTCTGCAGCTCCCAGCTGGCTCGTGGGGCAGACACCTACACCAGCAGTGATAGTCCTCTGCACCGTGTGCTGTGGCTGATGGAGGCACAGAGGAAGGAGTCAGGGCAGGTCGCCAAAGGCAAGGCCCGAGTCCTCCTTGAAGATCACGGACTTGGAGATGGCTGGGTGAAGGAGGGGCGGCATGGACAGCAGCATTGGGAGGGAGAGAACACGAAGCATTCAAGCCACAGTGAATGGCTCTGTTAGGGTTTTCAGATGAGGAAACCGATGCTGATAGAAATCAGAAGTACATACATGATGAATGTGACCCTTAGCAAGTCTTTTCCCTTTTCTGGGCCGATTTCCCCCATCCTCCAAAGAAGGTCCCTTTCATGACTCTCCAAACCTGTGACTCACAGCCTGCAAATTTGTGGGAAGCAGGCTTGAATCTCTGTCTATTTATCTTATCTTCCTATTTATATTTGGAAGCCCGTTTCTTCTTCTGTTAGAATTGCCTGCATTACCCGCCCGGGAAGCATCTCTGTTTACCTTGATGTGCTGTGAGCATGATCCAGGGTTATTAATAAAACAAGGCAGCCTCACAGCAGTGAGGTATGGGGAGCACAATTTTAGGACCAGCTGTCTCTGGGGGGCTTCGGCTGCCCTAGCAAGAATGCCCACCCTGCACAGGCACCGTCTAACCTCCAGGGCTGGGACGGGGTGAGGACCCTCTTGGCCTTTAGGGGAGACACTGATCCCCTTCCCCAGGCCATGGAACTCCCCTACGTACACACCCCAGAGGCTGCAAACTGACAGCCTATAGACGTGTTTTTGGGCTCACATCCTGTTTTAATTTTCAAGACATTTAAGGGGTGCCTGGGTGGCTCAGTCGGTTAAGCATCAGACTCTTGATTTTGGCTCAGGTCATGATCTCAGGGTTGTGAGATGGGACCGTGGGGAGTCTGCTTGACATTCTCTCTCCCTCTCTCTCTGCTCCTCCCCCTGCTCATGTGTATGTGTGCACACACGTGCTCTCTCTAAAATAAATAAATAAATCTTTAAAGAATAAAAAAGACTTTAATATAAAATCCAGGACATTTTGCTAAAAATAAGGATTTCCACCATCTCTTAAAAACTCAGATTTGGCAACCATAGGACCACCTTCTTGCATGCATTGTCCACTGGTCCTGAATGGTGGCTGCCCCTTTTAGAAGGGCATGAGTTTTTCAGTTTGCCATAGTCCCCACCCCTCCTTATTACTGACCCCTATAGGCATTTGGGTTTGCCAGCCTTGATCTACCCCCTCACTGAAACCCAAAATCCATATCCTTTGGATTCTCACGAGGCAATATCTAATAATCACTCACATGTTATTCCTGTATGCAGATACAGAGCCCAATCCAGGTAACAAGGCCATTTCCTGTCCATGTTCTCATCCTGTCCTCACAGCAGCCTGCTGAAGTGGGTGCAATTGTTCCCATTTTACAGATGAGGAAACCAAGGCTGAAGGAAGGGAAATATGGTCCTGGGTCATGGGTTTGGAGAATGGTATACTTGGGAGGTGGCTCTGCAGGATGGGCAGAGCATGGCTGGTGGCCTGTATTAGAGTTTGGTATTAGCTCTCACTCGCTGGGTATCTGTGCAAGTCTCTGCCCCTTTGGGGGCTCCAGTTTCCTCCTCTGTAGAGTCAGGTCACTGCCCTAAATCAGAGGTTATTAATGTAAGCATGGGGATTGGAAAAAAAGTTAGCATTTCCCCCCATTGTGAATATGGGCAGTAAACCACAATAGCGTTAGACGTCTCTGGGACTCTGTTACCAGGAGAAATCTGATATTTTTGTAATCCCATTATAGTTGTAGGAGATACCTCAAAATATCATTTATACTCATAACTACTTCAAAGTTATGAGAGTTACTAGACCTGCCACTAGATCTGTTATAAATCTTGACTTTAAAAACAAATAAAAATATCACCATATCACAAACGTATCATTTTAATATTTTGATAACCATTTTAATATAATTGGTTTCCATTGTAACCCAAGGGTTTTTTTTTTTTTTATGCATTTGGGAACATTTTTCTGAGAAAGGGTCTAACAAGTTTCAAGAAACTACCAGAGGGGTCTGAGAGACAAAAAAAGCTAAGACCCTTTCCTCAGATGATCTCCAGGCCACTGGAACACCTGTGACTCTGGGCTCTGTGAATATCAGGCCCAGACCTGCCTGCTGCCTCTCCACCCAGCGCACTCTGTGTCTACACCCATGGCAGCTTCTGAGGCCATTTCCGGGGCCCTCGGCAGCCTGGTTGACATTCAGTTACATCAGATTGTTGGAGGCCGAAGATGTCAGAGTAGCCAGTAGCCAGGAGCAGGCCGCAGGAGAGGGGATGGGGGCTCCCTGGGCGCCTGGCCCCCGGCCCTGAGGACTTCTGCACTGGGGAGTGCTGCGGTGCTCGGATCTCTGGGCCTGCGTGCGTCACAGCGTTCATTCTCTCCACTCCTGTTTTTCTCTGCAGATCCTTTCATGAGAATCCAGATCTGGAAGCCCTGGGTGCTTCTGGTTGTTTTGTAGGGAAGGAAGCTGAGGTGCAGAGAAAGAAAAAATCCCTGACCGTGGTCACATAGTTTGTCAGGGTCAAAGGAGGGACAAGAATGTACCTCGTCTGGTGCCCATTTGCTGGAATAGCAGGACCCAGTTCTTGGCTCACCAGGGGGCTGCCTTTTCTTATGAAGGTGAATCTTTAGTTTGTTTTTTCTTGCCCATTCCTGACCAGCATTTTTTTTCCTGAGACCTTGTCTTCTATTCTTCTTCTTCCTTCCTTTCTTCCTTTCTAGTCATTTAAAAAAAATTTTTTTTTTAACAGTTCAGGTTCTCTCCCAAGAGTTCAGTCTGGTCCCTTAGGGAGCTGCTGTGCTGTATTTTCAGACCCCTTCCACACATCAGAAGGGAGGTAAATTAATTGGCTAATTCCTGAAATCTCTACGGTGGCCATTGGAATTTACATTTCAGCTTTGACCCTGGAGACAGAGGAGAAAGGTACAAGCTTATAGTCTCATCACATTGATTATTCGTTTGTCAAATATTGCTTGAGCCTCTGTGTCAGGAATCCCCTGGGTTGAGCAGTAAGGGTAGATATAGCAATGGACGAGATGACAGGCTCCCTGCCCACATGGGGCCTCTTTTCAATTCAGACATTGAACAACTAGTTCAGTCATGCTGAGTAAGTGTAACAAAAGAAGAGCCGTGGATAATAGGAGGAGCTGGTCAACCAGGGCTGGGCAGCAAAGGCCTTTCCAAGTATATGCCTTATAGGCTAAAACCCAGAATGTAGCTGGAAATGAGCTGGGGAGGTTCTAGAAATTGGGACAGCATGTGCAAATGCCTTGAGGCAGGAAGAAGTGTGTGTTGATGGGGGAAACAGAAGAGAATCAGGAGAGAAGCAGATGGTGAGATTAGAGGGACAGACAGGGCGCAGAGATGAGGACCTTATAAACCAGGATGAGGGTTTGAAGGCACTTGAGGACAGCGGGAAGCCACAGAAGGAAGACATGGTCAGAAGGACCTTTTAAGACCATGTTTTTTGCAAAAGAAGAATCCGAGAGGGTAACAGGGGAAGCGGGGAAATTACTAAGAGTCTTGTGATAGCAACCATGAGGAAAGGTGGTCTTTTGGACTGAGGTGTTACCTGATTGCTAAGGATGAGGGAATGGGTTTGAGAGCTACTTATGAGATGGGTAAAGTGATTCACGAGCAGGAAAGAGTCAAGCCAGAAAGACTCTGCCTTCTTCCTGCCTCCCAAAGGTCTGTAGGGAGCAGAGACCATAATGTCATCTTGGCAGGACAGGGAGCCCCTCCTTGGCCGCTGTGATCCCCATTGAGGCTTGGTTGCATCGGCCTGGCTTCTTCATTGCTCGATGCCTGAAGCTGTCGGCAAAGCTGAGCCCCTGTGGCCAGAAAGGCGGGGGAAATAACTCTCCTCCATTCGTTTAATCCATCCCGTCACTCAGGTCTTCTGTACTGAGCGTCAACGTGGTGAACTTCACTTTTGTGCTCCCTGCCCTCCCAGAGTTCATGAGTCTAAATAGTGACCCAAATAAGCCCGTAACTATGAACCGTGAGAAATACAGGATCAAGAGCAGAGGTGACATTCAAAATATTTAACAATCCGAGTGCACGTGCACAGGCTTGTCAGAACAGGTCTCTGCCGTCATGCCCAGCAGGGGCCTGGGGGCCTTCCACTTGCCACACATGCCTTACCTTCTGGATTGTGGGGAGAAGCTCAGGTCATGGTGGGAGGCATGTAGGGGCTTGGGGGCAGGGACTGCACAGTGACTGGCATGGAGGTCTTTCATTATTTTAACCCCAGGCACAGTTGTCCTGCTCTGTACCTGCTGATCTGGACTGGGGGTCTGGGAAGGCTTCCTGGAGGAAGTGCTGTTTGAGCTGAGATCTGAAAGACAGGCCTGTGAAGCTGGGAGTGGTGATAGAAGAAACAGCCCGTGTAAATGCTCTGAAATGGGACGGACAGTAGGGTGTTTGAGAAACGAAAGGGGCAGCGTGTTTGGCGAGAGGAGGTGGGGCTGCCAGCAGGAGCCAGGCTCTCTGAGCCCAGGGCTCACATCTCCTATGAGCACGGGATACGGGGAGACCTGTTGGGGGGCTACTGCAGCAGCTCAGGTGAGAGTTGACTGTGGCTTGGACTAGGGTAGTGGAGGCAGAGGTGGTGAGAAGGGGACCAATGCGGGGGGGCGGTGTTAGAACCAGCAGGGGTCCATGATGTGTTAATGTGGGGGTGTAGTGAAGGGGATGGGTATCGGGGGTGGGCTTGTAGCTTGTGCTGCTGATGGAAAGTGGCGTCACTCACTGAGACGGGGACCAGCAGAAGAGGACACCTGAGAGATAAGGGTTGAGCAGTTGACATGTTAAGTTTGAGGGTGGCAGGTAGGTCCAAGCGCCAAAACACAAACTTCCGGTTCTTGCTCTGCTGCTCTGAGTAATTGGAGCGAATCACTTTGCCCTTCTGAGCCTCCCTGTCCTCCGCTATAAAACTGGGGAGGTAAAACCTGCTTTATGGGGTTGTTGTAAAGGTTGTCACAGACACGGAGGGAAAGCACCTCACATATTGTAAGCACGTGGTGACCACGGGCGGTCACTGGTAGCGGTTGACTTTAATTAAACATAGATGCTCAGGAATCTTATGACATCCTGCTACACAGAGGTACGTCGGGGACATTTTGTCCTTCATGAGACAAAACTTGGAGTCCAGGACACGGGCGGTGGTGGTGATGAGGAGTCTGTTTTCTTGGCTGTTGGAAGCACATGAAGCATCTGCCTTCCTCATTTAGGGGCTGGTGTTGTGTAGAGGGAGGGTCATTGAGGTGTAGAGGGAAGGTCATTGAGCTCTGAAGCAAATAGGTGGGCTCTCCTCCTGCCTCTGCAGCCTGAGCAGGTCCTGTCATCTCTCTGAGCCTTAGTTTCTTTAGCTGTGAAATGGGGGTGGTGATAATACATACCTCCCAGGATGGTTATAAAATTCACGCTGCCCCATGTGGAGTGGTGCCTAATAAAGATTTCGGCTCTATTCTTTCTTATGTGGCCATAGTTCCCGTGGCTTAAGGAAGAACGTAGAGAGTGACATCAGGCCTCTTCCAGCCGGGCCTCAGCCCCCCTCCTGCCTTTGCCTCCTGTCACCTGCTCCTCGTCACCTGCGCGTCAGCCACAGAAGCCATCGCCACTGCCCCCACCTCCAGCCCCCTGCCCCCCCCCCCCCCGCCTCAGCCTCGGATGCCCTTTTCCCACCCTTTGTCCGTCAACCGCCTTCTTTGTCTCCACGGTCCAGGCAAATGCTGCCTCTTCCACGAAGCTTTTCCGATGCTGCCAAGGAGAATCCACAGGTCCATCTCTCTTGTCCCCGCAGCCCTGTCACTTGGCCCTCCCTTGAACACTCAGCATTCAGCTGTGGGATACAGCGCAGGCCGGCGTCCTTAACTATAATCCTCTTGGGCCCATGACCTTGTCTATTGCAGTCTCATACCACCTTCAAATCTGAGCACAGGTCCACACACAAAAATAATGGAAGTGAGTGGAATTGAATGGATTTGGCTAAGAGAAGCAGCTCAGTGACCCTGCAGACATGGGGCTGTGACCCAGGGACTAGAAGGCCAGCATCCGTGGCTGTGCTGTCCCAGTGGAGACAGAGGGAGCAGGTTGTTTTGGGATGGATGGTTTGGCCCTTGATGTCAGAAAGCAGCCTTCCCAGGGCAGCTCCAGGACAGCCAGGCCCACAGCCTCCAGGAACTGGGCCACTGCGGTCGGGCTGCTCGGGGGAGCTGGGCAAGGCATGATTATATCCCCATGAATGAAGTTAGGGGCCCTCCCCTTGGGCCTGGATCAGCCGCTGCTCTGTAGCTCTCCTTGCCCCTGCCTCATTCCTAGCCTCACCCCGCCCATCCATCCTCATGGCAGCCAGAGTGCTTGATCTCAAGGACAAATCTGGCCCTGTGATTGCCCAGCTCAAAAACCATTGATGGATGAGCCCGCTGCTAGAACCTGGCCTATGAGGGCTTCTAGGCTCCAGCCCTGCATCCATCCGTGCTTCCAGAGGTTTCACTTCACCTCCTGCTGCTGGTGCTTCTCAGAATAGGTCCACATTTCACACACCTTGCTGTGGACCTTTCTGTCTTGCAAACATTGTACTCCAGAGTCTTGCTTGAAGCCTGCCTTGCCCAGTCCCATCCCACTAAAACTAACCCCTTCCTGGCTGGGTCCCACTGAGATTACAGACCCCCCCCCCCACCTCCACCCCAGTGGTAACACTTGTACCTTTTAGTGCAGGGAGCATGTCTAACCGACCATCTTTAGTAGTAGAAATCATAAAAGCAGTGAGTGCTGACCAAGACTGACCTGCAGGCCCCTGCTAGGTGTTTGAGAAATGCTATTCCATAGAATTCTCCCCAGGTTGGGATAAGGATCTCTGCTTTGCTGATGAGGAAGCCGAAGCTCAGAGAGGTTAGATGACTTTCTGTGTGTCACGCAACTCATGTAAGTCAGAACGGGGATTCAAGCATGGTTCAGGCCCATGCTGTCTCTGAAAATCTTTCTGGCTACCAACTCCAGTCTGGGTCTGACACACCAAATAGGCAGCCAGCGATTGCTTGTTGAACAGAAGGGTGAGCATGACGCTGCTGGGGGGAAGAGTTGATGTTTCAAGGACAGCTGACTTGCTTGGGTTTTAAAAATTACAAAGGCCCTCTCACGTGGTTCCTGTGGGCCTGGTTGAAAAGAAGCGATGGTCTCCATCTTGGATTCTTATTGGACACTTGCATGTTTTTAGGTAACTCATAAAACCATTATTATCTCTCGCACAACCCCGAAAACTACCTCATTCTGAGAGCAGCTTTGTGTAGTGTGTCCCCGGCTGGGGGCACCTGCAGAGGAGACAGCTGTGGGGAGGCTGCCTGGACGAGGACACAGCTGGTCTTGGGAAGCAGTTACAGCATCGGGATGTCGCTCTTGAGCCTGCCAAGCCGTGGTAGGTTGTTAGGTCGTTAGGGCTGGGGCCTTGTGGCTAGAGTACAATTTTCTCATCCTAAATTGCTTCATACCTGAAATGCGTCATTTTTGCAATGTCACACACACACAAAGTGAAATCTAACTGAGAGAATGACAAAGGAGAAAATCTCTGACTCTGAAATACCCAGAAGAAAGCTAAAGTGAACATGTTTTCAGGACCTAATCAGCAGCAGAAGTCCAGGAGAAAAAAAAATCTGAGCACCAACAATGATGAAGTTGGAAACCGCACGGCCCTCAGGGGAGAGCGCCTCCTCACTCAGACAGCTAGTGGCAATATGGCCAGCTTTGCTGGGCTCAACAGAGTTTTTTGAAATCAGCTCCCCTGCCTGAAGGAGCGAAACGCAGAGCTCAAGCAGCATCTCTGAGTCTCGGAGTTACTGGAACCTCATGAGCAGGGACAGCAAGGGCTGCCAGAAAGGAGGCATTACCCTGTGCCGTCACCAGCCCTGCTTTGTGGGTCAGTGGTGCCCTTCCCTTGCAGGTCCTGACCCACTCAGGCCTCGAGTCCGTCTGGATACAGTGGGAAACCCAGCAGGACTTCAGTCCTTCTAGAGGGTGGAGCCTGGATGCTCAGTACCCCTTTTTCCAACCACAGAGTACCTTAGAAAATGTGCCTCAAAGGAAAACTCCAGTAAATAGCCAGAGGAGCTCACTTAGTGTGGGGGTTTAGGGCTTCCTGGAGGAGATAGTGTTTAAGCTGAGAGGCCTGAAGGATAAATTTGGGTTAGCCAGCAAAGAGGAGAGCAAACAACTTTCCAGGCAGATGGAACAGCACATCCAGGGCCTTGAATTGGGAAGAAGAATGACCCACTTGAGGATCTGCAAGGAAGCCAGTGTGACTAAGTACAGAGACTGGAGGGGAGATGGATGTATCAACAGAGACCCAAGCAGCGCAGAAACTGGGTCCCGGAAGCACCCTTTTCAGGCACAGGTGCACGTTCTGGACTTTGGATTTGATCTTTAACCGGCTAGGAAGCTGTCAAAGAGCTTTAGGCAGTGGAGACTATCTGATTTGCATTAAAAAAAAATCCCTCTAGTTTCTGGATAGTGAGAGAATTGGAGGAGAGGATATGGGTAGCAGTTAGGAGGCTAGGTGAGAAGTGATGGTGGATTGCTGAGGGTCGTGGTGCTGGAGAGGGAGAAACAGGAACAGGAACAGAATTAAAGTCTACTTAGGAAATAGGACAGATGGGACTTGGTGACTGGTGGGGAGAACGTGCAGGGAGGTATCAGGACAGGCCTCCAGATTTCTGGTGGGGCCATAGTACCTGGTAGCGCCATTTACCGTGATGGAACTCACTGGAAGAAAGCTAAAAATAAGAGTCAAGGCAAGAGACCAATGGCAAACTCTATGTACCAAACAGGAAAGAGGCTAACACCCAACCAAGCAATGGGCAAAGGACTGTGAATGTGCATTTCCTAAAAGAAGAATTGCAAATGGCCAAGAAGCATAGAAACAGATGTTCAACTGATATCCAAAAATGCAGACTAAAATAACTAGGCTCCATTTAACTATCACACTGACAAAGATAAAAAAGCACATTAATGCCTAAAACTGATGAGATCATGAAGAATTGGCATGTCTCTGTGCTGCTGGTGGAAATTAAAAGTGACACAGTCTTTTGTGGGGGGCAGTTACAAATTTCTTAAAAATGTCAAGCTATCAGATCATGATCTCAGGGTCCTGGGATCAAGCCCCATGTTGGGCTCCGCATGGAATCTCTTTGGGATTCTCTCTCTCCCTCTGCCCCTCATGCCCACTCCCATGCTTGCTCTCTCTCTCAAAATAAATAAATAAAATCTTTTTTTAAAAATGTCAAGCAATAAAGGGGGGCCTGGCTGGCTCAATCAGTGGAGCATGTGACTCTTGATCTCAGGGTCATGATTCGAGCCCCATGCTGGGTGTAGAGATTACTTAAAAATAAAATATTTTTTAAAAAATGTTAAGCAGTGGGGCACCTGGGTGGCTCACCTGGTTAAGTGTCTGGCTCTTGACTTCAGCCCAGATCATGATTTCGGGGTCCTGAGATCGGGCCCCACGTGGGGCTCTGCAGTTATCGTGGAGTCTGCTTGGGATTCTTTCCCTCTTCCTCTGCCTCTCCCTTCTCCTCTGACCTTCCACCTGCTCATTGTCTCTCTCTCTCTAAAATAAATAAATAAAATCTTTTAAAAAAATGTTAAGCAATATAGTCTAAGTATACAATCAAGCAACCACAAAAAGATACATGTACAAAAATATTAGAGTATTTTCACTAGTGAAAAAATGAAAACACCTATATGTACATTAATAGGATTAATTGTGCATGTATGTAACCCTTTAAAAAAGATAAAAATCAGTGTGTATAATAGGATCCCATTTTATAAAGTGTCTGAATGTGTATGTATGTGAATGTGCGTGGGGGTATGTATACAACAAGGTTTGGGAGGAAGCCTGTCTAAAATCATATTGCTAGTGGTAGGTGAGTTTTTATTATATTTAATCAGTTTGGGTAAACAGAAAAAAATAATCCTTTAGAAGAAGAGAAAAGAGTATGCAACTGCAGTGTAACAGAGACTTTAATTAAAGTCGGCTGGAAGGGAAGCCAAGCGATGGTGACTCATCCTGACTCCAGCTAGTGGGAGACTTCATGGAAGAGGTGTCAGCCCAAGAATGAAAAATCATTGCTTTCCTGTGTCTGCACAACTTTGTAGCTTGTATTCATGAGAAATGGGGAACTCTCCAGAAAGTCTGAGCCCATTCTGCAGGCCTTTGAGTCTGTTTACTCTCTGGTCATAAAAAATTCATGCCAATTAATTTTCAACAAGATGACAGGAAACAGAAGCCTAGAACTCTAGAAAGATACCCAACACCAGGTTCAATCAGTGCCCAGGACAGTCACTCCACCACTTTCTCCCACTTCCCATGACTCGCTTGGGGTCTTCTGCTCATTTGCAGTCGCAATGGCATTCCTGGATATTATGTTATCAGCCCTTTCTGTTTCCTTGGTTACTATCTTGGATCTTTGAATAAAGAATCACTTTCCCTTCACATTTTCTAAACTTGGTTTTAGAAATTCTGCAGCTTCTTATCCAAGTGCCCTTTTGGGAACTTAAATATGCATTGATACAATCTAGTCACTTTATGGAAAAGCTGGTGACCTAACAAAACAGGATGACCCTGCCTTGACTTGGAAACAGAACTTAATTGGGGGCCTGATGCCACAGAGTTGTAAATTGGGGGTCGGCAGAGGGGCGGAGAGGAAACTGAAAATACAGAGCCCAGGGTCGGAAGTGAGCAAATGGGGGCCCCCAAGTCCCAGTTCCTTCGGTTCTGGGCTATGTGACCTCAGGCAACTTTCTTGACATTCAGTAAGCATTAGATGCTTTTGACATTTCAGCTTTGAAATAGGACAGACTTATGTTCCAAGGTCTGGCTGCAGCATGACGAGAGACCCCTAAACCAGCCTTCCCAAGACAAAGTAGGGGCATCGCTGGGAAGTGCAGAGATGAGCATTCTAAACTTCAAAAGTTATTTATTTTAATGAGTATTAGAAAAAAAAACCATAAAAACAACACTTCAAACCTATGACTTCATAGAGATTTGTATATAGAATGGTCATGACTAAAAATTCCTTTAAGCTGTTAGCAACAATTTTGCTATTAGAGAATCCATCTGAGTTGAAAGATTGCCTTTCAGTGGGCCTTAGAGAGAAGGGGGGTGGGGAAATAAAGTGCAGCAGAAACTTTTTAAGAAAAAATCCATTAAAATAAAGTTAAGCAAAAAATGTGAATCAACTTGGAAAAATTAGTAAATGATAGTAGAGGTGAGACACCACTACGGCAAAAATTGGGCAAGTGGTGCCAATGTGATTTCAGTGGGTCTTGGATGGACCTCGGAACCTCCCTGAGTTGCAGTTTTCTTGTCTGGAAGATCTCCCAGGGTGGCTAAGAGGCTCAGGAGATAATATCCATAGATATTACCAGCTCAACAGTATGGACTCATTGTCACATAGTAGGGATTCAAATATATGTTTCCTTCACTTTTCCTTAGCTTTGTGTTTTTAAGGTAAAAGTGATCTCTGGGATGGGCCAGTCTAGTTTCCTTATTTTGCAGATGAGGTAACTGAACCCAGACTGGGGAAAGACCAGCCCAGGGTCCCTCCTGTCACTGGCTCTTCCCTCCCCTGGGCTCTGCTGTGCACGGTGCCTGCCGGAGACCTGACCAGGGCCCAGGAGTCTTGGGGAAGCCAACAAAGCTGATGTCGGAATAAAAAAGAGTTAATAATGTGAACAACAGTCGAGGTATAATACTGGGGGTTCCGGGGTGGGGGGAGCATGGTGATCTGTGTGTGACTTTTCAGTATAGTATGCCTTTGTGGTCCCTGCTTTGCAAAATGGTGAACTCTGTGCATTAGAAGAGAAAAACTGGAAAAATACCCTAAAATGTTGAGCGTGAGTACGTTGAGGTGGTGACATTTTTGTTTGCTTTATTTCTCCTGGTATTTCAATGGTCTTTTACATTTTTACATTTATGAAAAAGAAAAATAAATGCCAAAATGATGGAAGGGCTGAATTTTCTGTACTGGGGGTTGAATGCCATCGGCGCCCTACATGTCACATAACTGTTAATTATTATACTTCATTTTTGAAATAATGCCCTTCCAGCCCCTGACCATTAGCAATTTCCCCAGTTATGTGGGATCATAAGTAGTTGGGAACTGATACAAGGTATTAAACCTCTGATGCATTTTAGTCCAGTGGTCTCAAGGGATTAATTGCGAATCATCTTCTTGTTTTGCAGATGGAAAAACTGAGACTCAGAGAGGGCTAGTGATCTCCCGGACACTTGGTCAGTAGGTAAGTGATAATGCTGAAAGTGAGCTGGAAACAAGATATGCTGCTAGTTTCCGCAACCAAAATCTCTGCAGGCTCATTGTCCCAATCTCGTGACTTTTCTGATGTGTGCAATTCAAGACAGGAAATAAGATGAGTTGGTTTGAGGCATTTGGATATGATTTGCCCTGTAGTTTCTGTTTGTTTTCACTGTTGAGTTGGAATGTTTAACAAGCGAGTTTGTGAAGGCTTCCTGGGCATTGCCTGCCTGTAGTGGATCTTTCCCGGGGAATGGTAGGGCTTATTAAAACCTGGCCCACACTGTGGCTAGTTTGACATCACTGACCCTTCCAGATACCCAACAGTTTGGTGCATCTGGAACAGAGCCTGGGACAAGGGGGTGAGGGGAGCTGGGTTTTAGTCCCACCATCAGCTGTTTTGTGACCTTGCACAAGCTGCTTAACTCACAGGCTTACTGGTTCTTTCAAACCATTTTTTCCCCAGAATATTTGGTGTCAGTCCTCTGTGCCAGGCACTGAGGATAACAAGATACATACAACACAGGCTTTGCCCTGGAGGCACTCACAGCCCAATTTATGAGCGCCTCCATTTCCTCATTACTGTCTCATCATGAAAATCTCTAACATCTGCTTTGGAGTTTACAGTCTGTAGGGCATTTTGTGATCTTCCCCCAAACTCCGTAAGATGGAAAGAAGCTGTTATTGCCATTTTGCCAAGAAGAAAACCATGGCTCGGGGAGTTGGCAAGGCCATACAGTGAGGAAGGGTTAGAGCTGACCTTGAAACCAAATTTCCCAACTCCAAAGCATTTGTTTCTGGTAACAGCAAACTGTTCTACCTGATGACTTTAGCCTTCGAACCCTACCCCTTAGCAGTGAGTAAAACACTGGGGAGATCAGCACCGGGAGGGAGCCCATGCTGGTGGAAGGATACTCTTGGCTAAGGGGTACTTTCTTGTATCTAGCTAATGATTCCAGAAAGCAAAGCCTTCTCTGACTGAGAATGAAGGCAGCCTTGAGCTCTGGGTAAGTTGATAGCCAGAAAAAAATATGCCCCCCGGCGGAGGCCCAGGCCACCTCCAGGTGGCTGGTACTCAGCATATCAGAGGGAACCCGCCCCGAGCCAGAGGGGCACAGACCCCTTCTCCCACAGTGACCCTACGGAATGCTGTTGCTTTCCACCAAAGCTTGATGATCCTGGTGGCGCCAGCTTTTGCAGAGTTGCCTGGTCTCAGGCAAGACGTGGAGAATGATATGGATTAGAGGTTGTGCTCTTTGTTTGTGGGGATGACAACTTGGGCAAGAAGCTCTTGGGCTCCCTCAAAGTCTGCAATTTCAAAGGGTGCATGGATAACCTCCGGGACCGGGACGGGTTTTCGGCTTTATAGCATGTGTGTGTGTCGTGAATTGTAGCTATGCTTGATGAAGATGTGCTGACGTGTGTGATACACAGGACGTGCAGGGTTTATGGGGAGCGCAGGTGTGCGAGCATGGGGTGTGGAATCTGTAAGGAGTGTGTGTGTGTGCGTGTGTGTGTGCACTTTATCTCTAGGAAGCAATTTATATGAAAAAAAGAAACACGGGTGTAATTTTTCAACAGGACCAAGAAACGGGCTTTTAATAAGTATCATTAAACTCTTATATTACAAGGCGGAGGCCTGCCTTGCTTTCATCCCGGCTTGGATCACACAGCTCTCCCTTGCCCTGTTCTTTAGTGTCAGATAAAAACTCCGCCTATTTGTAGTGGTTTCTCCAAAGCCGTTTCTCCCCCTCCCTCCTCTCCCCCCGCCCCCGCCCTACCCTGCTGCTTGTCTGATCTCTCCGCTCGGACCCCGACACAGCCGGGGCTGGTGTCAGGATTGACAGATGATATCTGCGGGTGTCCCTGGAATCTGAGCGTCCTGCATCTCACGTTGTTCCAGCAGGAGACTTTAGGGTCTTTGTTTAGGAGCTGCTCCAAGCCGAGAGAGAGATCGGGGCTCCTTCCTTTCCCGGAGGGTCACTTACAGTCAGTGACACCCGGCAGTACTGTGTGTGTGCAAACCCTTTCCTTTAGGGATTGGGTTTCCCCTTGTCTGACATGGGAGGAGGAGAAGCTCTGTTGAAAGGTAGGTTTCACTGTGCACTGAAAGCCTTCTGCCAGGTCTCCTAAGGAAGCTGGTTCCCAGAGTGATTATCTTTCCTGAGCTAGGAGTGAAGTGCTCTGTGATAGGGAGCTTGGCAGGCTTAGCAACAGGCTTACCAAACCGTGCTGTAAGAATGGTCATTCGTGTAAACAGGTCTGAGTCGGTGCAATTTGGTTCTTTGTGCCCTGGCTCAGTTCTGGGGCTGGTGTGTTCTGATTTGCATGGCTCCTTTTCAGAAGTAGTATATTCTGTAAGGTGCAGAGTTCTGCCCGCATCGTCCTTGCTCACCCCCACGGTACGCAGCATGGGGGTACCCGGTGTGGGGTTGAGTGTGCAGCGGGGGGATAGCCAGTGTTTGTGATCTGTAGAGAAGCCCCTGGCTGTGGGAGCAGAGTGCCCCAGGCCGGGATACTCATGCCTTCTATAATATAACAGGCCTACATTTGACTCCTAGCTTGGCCTCTTACTACACCAACACACTCAATTTCTCTTGGTCCTGGAGGACCTGCCCTACTTGGAATATTCTGCCTAGTTCTTGCTGGCAACTCCATTGGAGTGGCCAGCCTCTGGTCCCTGTGGCTCCACACCAGACGGGCCCCTGAACATCACAGTGCTGCCACCCATCCTGGGTGGGGGTCCTGCCTTGACCTTTATACCCACCCAGACGGCCCCTCCAGGACTGGGACAATAGCCCACGTTAGCTCTTCCAACACCATTATGCAAGGCACTATGGTAACATCTTAGATATACTTTCTATTTTCTAATTTTTACCTCCATTTTTCCAGTTAAGCTATTTCAAAGAAGTTAACATGCCGGAGAGTACTCAGGTATTCAGTGATAATGCTGGGATTTGAGCCCAGGTGTTTGGACCAAAAAGTTTATGCTCTTGTCATATATAAAGTGTATAACACACGATGACTAGCAAAAACGGTTGTCACCTTTTAGTGATGGTGCTTTTGAAAGTAATTATTAGTAAAGCATTTATCATAGTACATCCTAGTTGTTGGTTGTGGTCTTCTCGCACTAAATGGTGAGGTTCTTGAGGGCAGACACTAGGACGTTAGCCCCTAGCAGGATACAGGGTCTGCAGCAGACAGAGCTTCTAGTCTCCTGTAGACTAGAAATTTGGAAGGACTAACTATATTAATAATGACCAGCTTTCCTGATTGCTGACCTTGTGCTTGACAAAGTGCTAAGTGCTTTGTATAAATTATTTTGCTTCTTAAAATAACCCTATAAGATAGATACTAATATTATAACCATTTTCCACCTCAGAAAACAGAGGCTTGAAACGTTTGGATAACTTTCATAGGTTATCCAGCTGTTGGGTGGCAAAGCTGGAGGTGGGAGCCCAGCTTACTGACCCGAGAACATGGTGCTAAACTGCCATGTTTTGCTTCGCCAGGATGTTCTGGCCTTCCCTAGATGTCCCAGTGGACCGCAAAGCCACAGCCCATGCCCATGACTCCTTCGGTAAATTCCTGAAGCTGTCACTCAAATCCTGGGGACAAAGCTAGTGAAGGCCAGGAGGCCACAGTCAGGTATCGAAGACAGTAGAAAGAGCCACTAATAACTAACGGGAAAGTAGACTGGATTTATAAGACACAAGTGGGGCAAAGTCAACATCAGGCACAACCTTTTGAGGTCCATGAAGAGCAGGGGTGAAGTGTTTCAGTGGCACTTTCCAGGGGAATTTCTTAGGCTTGGCAAGTGTGCCCACAGACTCATTGACGGGTGAGGCTGGGTGAGGGGAAAGGTCTTCGTGCACTGCTCTCAAGGGAGGGCCTTCCCTTCTAGTACCTTCCCACAAGACCTCACAGGCCAATGATTTATTTCATCATGTGGAGCCTCATCTTATGCAAGCCGAAGAAATGGTACTCCTCCTTCATTGCCACAAGATAATTGACCCCTTGTGACTTTGTCCAAAGGGTAACAGGAGCATGTGTTTTTAAGTGAAAGGTTAGCAAGCACTAGGGAGGCAGCTTTGAGCTGGGGAAGAGGGGGGCTTGGAATGGCTCTGGGGGCTGCCAAGGTGGTACTAGGATTCCAACTGTTGACTCTTGACCAGCCTGGGGCTCCCTCCGCATGCCTCCAGGCTACATTTGGTGTCCCTGGGACTCCGGTGAGGTGCGCTGGTGCCCTCATCTAAATGCTAGAACAAAAAAATAAATAAATAAAAATAAATAAATGCTAGAACAAGAACAACTGTTTCGGAAGACACAAGTGAACACTCGGTGGCCAAGAGAAAAGTAAGCAGAATGACATGAAGACATATCAGTGAGAGCCTTCGTGGGCAAGTCTTCGGGTGGGCTCGGGGCTTTGCCCTTCTGGAGGCTGGACCTGTGCATCCCAAGGGCAGTGGTGCTGCTGAGCCTGGGAGCTGGACCCTGAGGCCCTTAACTCTTTTCCTCCATAGCCAAGAGGCCCTTCCTCTTTCCTTGGAAACCATCATCTACAGAGCCCTGGGGGCCTCATGGACTTCTCCCTGGGACTTGCGTTGGAGATAGGTGGACAATTCTCTGTTGGCATCTGGGCCCCCACCCATTGATCCTCTTCTTGTTCCCACGTTGGGCTTCTCTGTTGCCGAGACTGACGTTCGCCTGGGATATACTCCCCTAGCCAGACTGTTGGTTTACAGCCCACATCTGTTCTCCCTGGCCGTCATGCCTGTTCTGATCGGTTGCTGTCTGTGTCATATCAGTTCTTAAATATTTTGAATTTCACTCCTGCTCGCAAGCCTTCCTTTGTGCAGAGCCAAAATGCCCCATACCAGCTGCATCCTGACTCCAGCACACGGGGCCCGCGCCAGCCTCTCAACCACGGCTGCACAGAGCTGAAATGGTTTTCGCCTGCGAGAAGGGCTTGTGGTGCTTCCTCATCCCTCCCAGGGCCTCAGAGTCACCCACATGTCTCCGGTCACACAGCCACGTGGGGCTCGGCAACACGTCTGTCCCTGCTACTGCAGCCAAAGCGCAGGCCCTGACGTTGCTGTGGCGGTTGACCGGGGAGCAGGAGGTGGTGTGTTCGGCCCCGGTCCCTGGCGTGTGCTTCCAGCAGGCAGCGTGCTCTCCTGCCTGCCCCGGGACATGACTCCCAGGTTCACTTAGCCGCGCCTCTAGGAACACGCTCCTTCCTCCAATGAGCACGATGTGCCAGCTTCTCAGGCAGAATTCCTTATGACTCTGTTCTGTCCTTCCTCCTCTTCTTAAAAAAGAGCAAAAGGAATGGCAGAAGTAACGTTATATGAAAGAAAGCTCACGTACTTGGGACTCAGGCAAACCAAGATTTCCGTCCAGGCTCTGCTCCTCATTTGCTGTTTGACTTTGTGGAAATGGCTCAATTCTCTGGCCTCAGTTTCCTTGTCTGGAAGATAAGGATGACAGAACTGACAAGTGACAGCTACTGTGTGCCTGGCAGAGTTTTGAGCATTTACATGACAACCACTCCCCTGCACCCGACGTAGGTAACGTTCATCTCTCCTCATCTTGCAAACGAGGACATTGAGGCACAGAGTGACAGAGTGACTTTCCCAAGGTCACACAGCTAAGTGGCAGAGCCCATACTCAAACGTAGGTAGCTGGCAGCAGAACCCGCACTCCAGACCTCTCCAGCTCTATCTCAGGGCTGTGTAAGCACCGATTCCCAAGTAGTGTGGTTGGAGCTGAGGGCGCTCTTCCTACAAGCCAGTTCTGTTCCATTCTTGTTCTGTGTCTCACGGAAAGAGAAAAAAAAACTCCTTCCATTCACTGAGTACAACCACATGCTGGGTGCTACACTATGTGCTTTTCATTCATTATCTCATTTAAATTTTCCAGTTTCTCTCTCTCTCTCTCTTAGAGAGCATGTGTGCACATTCGAGCAGGTGGGGGAGAGGGGCAGAGGGAGAAGGAGAGAATCTTAAGCAGACTCCACACAGAGCTCACAGCCCAACTTGGGGCTCAATCCCATGACCCTGAGATTATGACCTGAGCTGAAATCAAGTCAGATGCTTAACCGACTGAGCCACCCAGGTGCCCCCCATCCTTTTTAATATTGTTCCAATTGTACAGGTGAGGGGACAACAGAATGGGCATCATTTGAGGTAGTGAGCTCCTCATCAAAGGAATGATCCAAACAGGAACAAGACGGCCTCTTGGTGCGGCTGTACTGGGGATTCTGGCCCTGGATTGTTAGATCATCCCCTACATTCCACAGTGCTCTTCAGTGCTTGGCTTAGGATTTGAACACTATCAAGTCCCGAGGGTTTTGCCAGAGTAGAAAGGGAAGATGGGAAGGAGTCCCCTGAGCTAATTCCACTGTTTCAGTGTTTTCTAGAAAACATACACTGACCCTGAGAGAGAAACAGAGGCCAGTGAAGTGGTTTCTGCCTGTGGCTAGAATCCATATGACTAGCAGCCAAGAAACCCAGATTGTAGTCTAGGTTCTGCAGTTGGTTGAGAAATCATTTAACCTCTCTGTATCTTTTATTCAAAAGAAATAATAATAGTTACTGTGTTTATAAAATAACACATACGTGTAACTTGAAAGCACCATGCCAATGAGAGTTGTTAGCATATACTGTTCTCCCTCCTGATGACACCTTCAATTTACAGCAGCTCCAAAAATTGAATCAGGGACAAATGCTATCTCTGCTAGGGTTAGAGCCTGGGAGGAAGCGTGACTGAAAATGAGCAGAATGGAGCCAGCCCTCATTTTTAGATTAGAGGGACTCCAAGCCTCAAGCAGAAATCTATGTCTACGTAGGCAAGAGAAGAAAGAATGGAGAACTTACCTTTGAGTTTCCTTCCAAACAAGGGAAAAAGGGAAAGTTGATGGAGTATGTGTTCTCATTGGCTAACTAACGTCAGGTCTTTGGTGAGGAGTAAGCATAAATGACAAGCTACTGGCTAAGCATAGAGGGATAGAGCTTGTGCAGGAATGGCAAATGCATGATGCATTAGGTTGGGTTCTTGGGACCAGACTCCAGGGAGATATGCATGCAGAAAGTTTGTTAGGTTTGTCCCCAGGATCAGCATTTGTAAGGGAAGTAAGATTGGATAAAGGGGGGAGTTGAACTTCAATGCATCACAACATGGACATCCACTGACCCCATGGGGAGCGCTGGAGCTGGGATGGCCCTTCAGATACGCTGCATTGAACCTGGGGGAGTTAGTCTCACTGCCCTCTGCAGCAGCAGCTGTGGGCGGGCTGCCCCTGGGTGAGGCAGCTCTCTTGGCCAAGGGCCATTCCCAGAGAGGGACTCTACTGAGAGCTGTCAGCAGCCAAGGGCAATAGTCCCTGCAGCCGGAGGGATGAGTGCCTTCGTCCCAGAGGCCTGTATCTGGGCAGCACGGCCCTACATCCACCACACACGGCATGCAGCCTGCTCTTTCTTCCGTACACCCCACCGCAGACCTCGCTAAGTGAAAAGGCTCTCTTTACCACCGTGCTCAGATGAGGCCTCAGAATTTGTTCAAATACAATGCTTCAGATAAACATTATCAATCAGTTGGAATTGGCTGGTGAGAAGGAACCCACTTGCTACCTTTGGCCTCTACATCTGTAGGAGACATTTACTGATGGCATAATAAGAAGTCTCCAGTGTTATGATTGTTCTTACAAGATCGAACAGTTGGCAAACTGTAGACAGTTTCCCTGACATGTCTTTTGGAAAATGTGGATCTTCTTGTCCTCTTCCTTATTATCCACTCTGACCACATTCCATCTGAGCTCTGACTTGTTTTCCTTTTACCCCTGCTAAATGCCGTTTTCCCTAGGATTCATTTGCTTTTCATCTCCATCTCCCTCCCTCCCCAGCTGTCTCTCTCTCTTTTTTGCCACACATTCTTGCATCGTCTCATCCATTCTTATTTCAACCATCAGCCCTCCTCAGAGTATCCTTCCTTCAGCTGGTTTTCACAATCCCAGTCACCTGCCAAACCCAGCCCCCGATTAGCCTGTCTGGCCTTCATAACAGCATGTGACATCCGGGTTTAATTGGTAAAAAAGATGGATGCTTCGAGAGGCTAAGATGCTTTCCAAAGGTGAGACATCTTGCAGGAGAGGACTGGGCTTTCTCTTAACATCTGTAGGCTCCCCAAATCTGTGTTCTTTCTTTTACACCTTTGGGACATTTGTTGGGGTGATCCCTTGATGACTCCAGGTTCCCCTTTTGTTGAGTCTCACCTGGCTGAGAGCCCTGCAGCCCTCGGTTGTAGTCCTGTAAATCATCAGGAATCACTGCAGAGTGCTGGTGGACACCCTACCCCACTGGGTGGGTTGGAGACTCTCCTGTTTTCCCTGAACAGGGTAGTTAGAGAGTGCTGGATCCAGTCTGGTCCTTGGGCCTCCATTTCAGCGAACTTTGCAGATGCTGCAGTGGTGAGGAGCCTTGGTGATCACAGACTCACTGTCAGGGTCAGTGGGATGGGGCTGGCACTGAAGCTGACAAATGGACTTGTTAGGGCTTTTGATGAATGAGACTTCGGTCAGTCCAGATGGCCAGCCATCGATAGTCTGGCAGCATCACTGAGGGACCCACCTGGGTCTCTGTGCCGAATGCCCGGGCTCTCTCATCTGTCATCCTGCTCCATTGAGGAAGTTGCTTTTGCTAAAGGGAGGCCTTTTGCTGTCACTTGAGGTCTGGTTCCATCAAAACCAAGGGTCAATTAGGCTGTTGTTAAAGAGGACTGATAGAAGCCCCTAGTCTGTGCCAGATAAGCAGCTAAGCCCGTGGGATACAAAAATAAAACCAGTGGCTCACCCCCTCACCCTGGAAATGCAAACTGGTCAGGTTTTTTTCATGTTGTATAAATGGATGACATGGGTCCCTGATCCATGAAGCTTCTGAGCTCTTACAGGCAGTGTGTTGATTCTGCCCTCTGCCCTTGAGTCTATGACTCCTTTGCACAGGGAGAAATTTGGAATCCTTCTGGTGAGTGGAAAGGAGGCTCACTCCTCTCTGATACAGGTTTTCTGTGTGACCTTGGTCAAGGCACTTGACCTCTCTGGTCATCAGTGTTACCTCAACGTCAATGTAGAAAGAGGCCACTGCAATGCCTTAAGAGCCTACTGTTGGGGAAGCTCCTTGTATAATGCCCTGTACACAGTAGGTGCTCTATAAAGTATACCATGTTTTCCTTCCCCACCCCCAGCCTATGACTTAGTGAGATCAGTGGAGAAGTATTTGCTAGACATTGATGACCTACAGAGCACGAATATTTCCCCCAACGAATGCTGTAAATCTTTGTTGGGCGACCCAGGCCTGAATTGGTTCCTGGGTCTCTGTCTGGCGTGTTTCTCCCTGGACCCCCAGGGGGACAGCTTACATACTCAATACCTCTGACCAGCCCTGACTTGGAGAGAGCTCCTCTTCATTTTCTTCACTCTACCCCTCCCAGTGTTCCTTCTTCGTGGGATGTAGCCAAGATTGCTCAGAAGAGGTGGCTATGGCAAATAGAGAGGGTCCTGCACCATGAGCTGGCTTTATGAAAACAGAACACTCTCTTGACCTCTCTAAGACATGTTCTTCTCATTTATCAAGTACGGTAGTAATACTTTCCTTGCTAACATTCTCTGAGGGTTGCATGGGACAGTACACATGAGAGCATGCTACAGAACAAATATGTGATCTGCGGTTATGGATGCTATTGTTCTTCTGTGGATTTCCATCTCTTGACCTGGCCCCAGTCGCTCCCAACACAAGGTCCCAAATATATTTGGTCTCTGCTGATAACTTGTCCAGCAAGCTGTTTGTGGATATCTTTATTGTGACCCTTCTCAACGAACTTGTTTTGGTTATTTATGTCTGTCTTCTCTTAAACTCTGAGATATTTAAGAACAAGGTCCAATCTTAGTTCATCTATATCCCCAGTATGTAACAGATGCTCCATAATTATTTGAATAAATAAATGAAGATGAAAGGTAATGGACGCTGTGGGTATCTGCCGCATATGTGCTCTGTGTATGGAAGGCCTCTTGGGATCCTCACAGAGGCCCTACAAGGTTGATATTATTCCACTCCAAGAAAAAGAAATCAAGGCCCAGGGAGGTGAAGCCACTTACTCAAGAGCACACAGTTTAGCAAAGTCAGAGTGACTAGCAGAGTGAGGGATGACAGCCTTGGAGCCCTGGACTCCCAAGTTAGTTGTCTTCTTCTCTACTGGACTATCCCTCTCTCTCCCTCCTTTTCACTTGTCATTGCCAAACAACATTAAAACAACAATAACAGGAAAAAAATAAAATTACCTTCCATCTCACCACTTCTAGCAAGTCAGCTGTTTCCACTTTCCACATTCCCCACAGTCTCTTTCATGCATATGTTTTTTTTTTATAACAGCATTATTGAGATATAATTCACATACCATAAAATTCCCCCTTTCAAAATTGTACAATTCAGTGTTTTCCAGTAAATTCCCAGAGTTGTGCCACGATCACCACTATCTAATTTTAGAACATTTCATTAGCCCCCAAAGAAATCCCATTTTCATTAGCAGTCACTCCCCATTCCCTGCTCCCCCCGGCCCCGCCCACCACTAATACCACTTTCTCTTTCCATGGACTTGCTTATGCCGGACATTTTACTTAAATAGAATCATATAAGATGTTACCTGTGTGTCTTATTTCTCGCTTTAGCATAAGGTTTTCAAGATCCATCCATGTTGTAGCATGTATGAGTACTTCATTCCTTTTTATTGCTGACTAATTCATGCACACACGCACACACACCCCATTTCATTTACCCATTTTTCAGTTGATTCAGATTATTTGTATTTTTTAGCCATTATGAACAATGCTGCTCTGAACATTCGTGTACAAGGGGTTGTGTGAACAAGGATTTTTAGTTCTTTGGGGTACATACCTAAAGTAATATGGCTAGGTCATATGATGAACATTTTCAGGAGCTGCAGTCCGTTTTCAAAAGTAGCTGTACCATTTTATAATCCCACCAGCAATGTATGAGGTTCCCAGTTGTTTTCACATTCTTTCCAACACTTTTCACTGTCTCTCTCCTTTTCTAACAGTCCTTATGGCTTTGAAGTGACATCTCATGTGGCTTTGATTCAGATTTCCCTGATGACTAACGATGCTCAGCATCTCTACTTGCCCTTATTGGCCACTTTTGTATCTTCGTTAGAGAAATGTCTACTCAAGTCCTTTGCTCATTTCTTAATTGGGTTACTTTTCTTTTTATTGTTGAGTTACAAGGGTTCTTTTTCTATTCTGGATACAAGTCACTCATCCAGTGTATGGTTTGCAAATATTTTCTCCCATTCTGTGGGTTGTCTTTTCACTTTCTTGATAATGTTATTTGAAGCACAAGTTTTTAATATTGATGAAGTCCAGTTTTGTTTTGTTTTGTTTTGTTTTGTTTGGTCACTTGTGCTTTAGGTATCACATCTAAGAAACCATTGCTTAACCCAAAGCCTTGAAGATTTTCACCTAGGAATTTTATAGTTTTATTTCTTACATGTAAATTTATGATCCACCTTGAGTTAATCTTTGTATCTTGTGTGAGGTATGCGACCAACTTCATTTCTTTTGCATGTGGATATCCAGTTGTCCCTGCACCATTTGTTGAAAAGGCTGTTCTTTCCTCATTGGATTATCTTGGTGCTCTTGTCAAAAATCAACTGATCATAAATGTGAGGATTTATTTATGGACTCTCAGTTCTATTCCATTGGCCCGTTGATCTGGATGTCTATCCTGATGCCAGTATCACACCGCTTTGATTACTGTAGCTTCATAGTAGGTTTGAAATTGAGAACTGTGGGCCCTCCAACTTTGTTCTTTTTTAAGACTGTTTTGGGTATTCAGTATCTTGCATTTATATATGAATTTTAGGATCCACTTATCCATTTCTTAAAAAAAAAAAAATTCCAGCTGGAGTTTCAGTAGGAAATGCATTGAATCTGTAAAGCAAGTTAGGAATGTTGCCATCTAAACAATATTAAGTCTTTCAATTCATAAACATGGATGTCTTTCCCTTTCTTCGGTGTTTTATGGTATTCAGTATTATACATATGACATATAAAGACGTTTTGCACTTGTAAAGGACTCTTGCACATCTTTTTAAAATTCATTCCTAAAAACTTCTATGATTTTTTGATGCAATTGTAAATAGAGTGGTTATCTTGATTTCATTTTTGGGTTGCACATTGCCAGTATATAGAAAACAAATGATTTTGGTATAATAATCTTGTATCCTGCAACCTTACTGAACTTGTTTATTAGTTCCAATTTTTTTTTGTGGATTCATTAGGATTTTCTATATACCAGATCTTATCATCTGTCTGTGAGTGGAGATAGTTTTATTTCTCCCTTTTCCTAATCTGGATGCCTTTTTATTTATTTATTTGTTTGTTTGTTTGTTTATTTTTGGCTAATTTCCCTGGTTAGAACTTCCAGTATAGTATTGAATAGAGGTGGTGAGAGCACACAGCTTGTCTTGTTTTTAATCCTAGAGGGAAAATTTCAGTCTTTCACCATTAAGTCCAGTGTTAGCTATGGGCTTTTTAAAGATGGCCTTTATCAAGTTGAGGATTCCTTGTATTCATAGTTTGTTAAGTATTTTTTTCACGAAAGGGTGTTAGATCTTGTCAAATGCTCTTATGTCTTTTGACAGGATTTTGATTTTTTTTAGAGGCAAAACTGAAATAAGATTCGGTAACAAAGGTCAGGTCTAGACATTGGAGAATTGTCCCTGAATGACATGCAGGTCTCCTAGGGCCTTGTCATTGTGCATCCCCCACCCCCTGGACCTTGTCTTCCCTTCCATGATCTTAGAAGGGCCATTCCCCCAGCTCACTAGGAGGTCAGACCAAAAATACTGAATTCTGGTCCTGACTCCCATTTCTAAGCTGGAATGGATAACAGTGAATCTCAGTTTGCTCCTTGGTATTAGAGACATTGATGCCTACTTCCTAGGGTTGTGACAATGAAATGAAATAAGGGTTCTCCAACTATCTTCAAAATTTTCCACTGCTGGACCAAAAATGTGCCCATTTTGTCATGGAAGCAAGAATGTCAGTGTTGGGAGCTATATAAACTTGGGCTCAAATCCCAATCTGCTCACTGGCTGCTTGACCCTGGACAAGTCATTTAACCCTCTGAGCCTCAGTGTTCTTATCTGTGAAAGAGAAATGATCGTAACACTTCCCTCTCGGGGTCTCTTTGAGAAGGCCCCATAAGGACCCTGTGATGTCCCCAGGCATATCCAAGATGCCAAGGATGGCCTTTGAATCTGAATGTGAACAAGGAAGCCCTCCTTTTCCACTCACCCAGGGGGTCCCAGAGGGCTGGGTGTACATCTCCCTCACCTCTACTATGCGCAGAGCCCAACACTGTGCTCGCCAGCATGTAAAGATACTCAAATGATTTGCAGTTGCATTTACTTCTATCTCTCAATGCTTTACTCATTCCGGGTTTCTGTCCAGTTAAAAAAAGAACTGACTGTGACCTTTTAGAAATATAAATAAATCAATAAAAAAAGATTTTAAATGATCTCATTTTGTAGGTTTATTTTGCTGAGTGGGCCAAGCAGGTATTAATCAGTTTGGGGCTTCCCTGAGGGGGCAGGAAGGGCCCCACAGCTCCTGCTTCCACGGACCCAGCAGGGCTGCCCCACTTTATCCAGCCAAAAGGCACAGCAGTATCTCTTGGGCATTGGGGAGTTAGAAAGTTTAACTTGGGAGAGATGTGTCCTTAATGATGTTTTATACCCAGGGGCCTCCAGAGAGGAGTGCTTTGGAGAGGTTAAGTGGGACAGAGGCTGCAAGAGCCACATGCCAAGGGGCAAGGGTAGGGAGAAGTGGGAATTACGCCTTGGAATGTGTCCCAGGGGAGGACACGCATGATTGCGACAGCCCCCAGACGCGCTTCCATCTCCGCTCTGGTTCTCACGCTTGCCATTCATTGCTGCTTCTCTGCCCACTCCATTGAGGGAGGAAGCTCAGGGGCTCCACAAAGCCCAGAACCAGGCCCCGCTGAGTCTCCACACCCCCCTACCCCACCCAGAGTCACTTACTGAGTGCCGGGCTCTGGGAGGAGTGGGACAGTGTGTCCCCCTCGAGCTGCTCGCTGTGGAGAGACAGCCACAAAGGGATGAAGCAAGGCCTTTGGGGGGCCTTTGGAGGGGGCAGTGAATCAGACTGGGGGGAGGGGAAGAGCAGGGAAAACTGCAGATGGAAGGGAAAGAGTTTACCAAACAGAGAAGGAAGCAAGGGGCCTTCCTGGCAGCAGGAAACTTGGCACCAAGGCTCTGAGACCTGGAAGGGTCTGGCGTCCTGGAGAAACAGGGAGAACTTCCATGGCACAGAAACAGGGAGTGAAGTGTGGACATGGGGGTGTAGGGGAGGGTTGAGGTGGGAAGACAGGTTCTGCCTGGTGAGAAAGGGCCCCTGAGATGGCCAGGCAATAAGGAATAGGGACTTGGTCCTGGGGGAGTGGGGAGGCAGGATAGAGCGACCAAGTGGGTTTGGCCTGAAATTGCCCTGAATTAATTCATCATCTGTGAGTAATCATCTGTGAAGCACCATTGGGTGCTCCCAGCTTGCTGGGCTCTGGGGAATCCAGCAGTACGATACAGGCTTGACTCTAAAGAAGCCTGTAACCCATCTCCCTGCCCGCCTCCCTCCTTAACACTGTCTTGTCCGCGGCCTCTCCTCCTATGTTAACCCCCTAAGGTCTGTGGTCTTCATCCTCTGCCTAGAGCACTCACTCCAGGATCTTCTGGGCAGAAGGTGCTGAGGAAACAGCTGTGAAAATGAACCTCCTGACACTGGGGGGGATTCTGTGAAATCATCACTTTGGAAATCCTCCACGTCTGGTGCCAGCTTGGAGGGACCACCCTCCCTGGCCCTAATGCCCAGGTCTAAGGACACGTAGTGAGCTGAGCCACAGCTGTGTGTGTGTGCGTCTGGGAACTGTGCAGGTGTAGGTGCGGGTGAACGTGTCCACGCGGTGGGCCTGTGAGTCCGGGCCCCCATATACGGGTGTGGGGAGCATCTGTGTCCCCAGACCCCGTGCACTTGTCTGGCTCTGCACATGCTGGCGGGCCTGTGTGCCTTCCCTTCAGGCTCTCTGTTTGTTTCCGTGTGGAAGCAGAACCCCTGTCTCACCTTGGAAACAATCCTGTTGTTTGTGATTGCCGGGTAGTGACAGTGGAACCGCCTACCCCCCTCCCCGCCGTCCCTCAGGCACACGTGCGCACATACAAGCCCTTACTGCTCAGAAGCTGCCGGCTCTGCAAACTCCCCAGGGACCCCCACCGGCCACTTGAGTGGCTTGCTAATGGGCTTGCTTCCTTCCTCGGAGAAATGGTCCAGGAAACGGTTTTGGAGTGAAATTTCAGGATTGGTTTAACTTCAATAAAACACAACAAAGATGAAGTGGTAAGGTTTCGCGGACTTCCTCGGACTCCGCTTGTTGGGTAAGCTGCTCCAGTGTCTGAGTAGGGGAAGAGATCCTTCCTTGAGGTTCTCGGGTATTGAGCAGGCTCCGATCTTTTTGGTCCTGAGTCGTTTATCAAAAAACACTGTCAGGGAGGCCGACTGCCTGAAGGGTGCATTTCTGCAGGTGCCAGAGAGCAATCCAGCGGACAGACGTGAGTCAGTTTAGCCAGTCTCATTTTTCCCAGTGGAGACGAGCACTCATGACTATGTTTCTAGACTCCATCAGCTGTCTTCACCAGCTCTTCTCCTTTCTTGGTGGATGGCATTGCCATCCTCTTAGGCATCACCAGCTCCTAATCCTCCTGCATTAAATCTTCGTTGGAACAAGATGGGAGGATAAACGATCAAATGAAATCAATACCCACCGTCCGCCCATGTATCACTGGTCATCACACTCTCCCTTGAATCTGCCTTCTCCTTCTCTCTTCTCCAGGTGCATTAGAGAAACCCAGAGGACCTCATTTGTGCTACACTGCCTCAGGCAGAATTAGCTTTTCTTGTGCTCTTATACTTTGCAGAGAGGAGTTGCAAGACAATGAGCTGACATCTTGTAGGAAGGTGACTTTGGAACCTTCTGGTCAGTAGGTCATTTTGCCCTCTGCCCCCAGCTCATGCTCCCGCATCCCCAGGCCCTTTTCAGGCTGCATTTTTGTACTGGGTGATGAGAACTGGCCATCAAAGTAAAGACCTATCCAGAGAAATGCAACATAGACTCCAAGAGTCAGGGCTAAAAGTGCCTTTGGAGTTCTTTACCTACAGATGGGAAAACCCAGGCTCAGAGAGGCTTAACCAGTTACTCCAAGTTGGCCTGACAGAGGCAGGCCCTGAGTTCAAGTCCCCTGACTTAAGTCCTGCTCTTGCTTCTCTGACCCTAGCTAAGGACCATATAGAAGGATCCTACCCATACTGGTTTCAAAAGCTTTTCTGCCAGCATCGAAGCAAAGAAACCTACCAGCATGATGAAAAGTCAAGGCTTTCGGGGTCACGGAGACCTGGGTTCAAATCTCATTTTTACATTGACTAGCCATTTGCCATAGAGCCGGTTACTTTTGCTTCGAGGAGCCTCAGTGCCCTCATCTGTAAAATAGGGGTATCTGTCCTACCCCGTCCTAGGGCTGTTGTAAAGTTTCAAGGAAATCACATATTTGAAATCCTCAGCAGTGTCCCTGGCTCAGAGTAAATTATCAACAAATGTTAGTGCCTCCTCCATCTGGAAGCTGACAAATTCAATTAACCAGAACCGGCCCCCACCCCCATTTCCCAAGCCTCCCCGTTCATAGAATCATAAATCTTGTGTTGGAAAGGAGCTCCATAAATCATCTGGCACAGCCCCCAGTTAGCAGAGTTCTCACTGTATTTGGCTCAGTGTGGTCCCCAGTCTTTTGCTGGCTCAGCCTGCCTTACTGTAAGCAGAATAATTCCCACCAGTGCAGCCAAAAAAAGGGAATAATGCTGTCAGTGGATTCCACAAAAGGGCTAATATTAGCTGGGCAGGAGGATGGGAGATGTACCTATATTTAGAATCTGTGTCTTCAGCCCTTTCCTAAAGCAGCAGAAGTTGGGGGGATGGAGGAGAGAGTGGTTGCAGCCAGCTGACCCTGACCCCAGGAGGCAGGCAGAGCAGCTGGGCTGCTTCTGCCTTCCTGAGGCTGGTTGGCTTCCTCTCTCCTCAGGAAGTGGGGGAGCAGGGAAGAAGGCCAGCAAAGAGGGAGCGAGGCCACAGAGGGTGCCCTGCAGAGCAGCGAGGAGTGTGGTAGTGACAGAGGCTTCTGAGGGTCCTGTCAGGACACCAGAGTGGCTGGAACAGGGCAGTGGGCTGGGTCTAGAACCTTCTACTCCAAGATGGTGTCCAGAGAGGGATTTTCCTGGCCTGGTCCTCCTGGAGACAGAAGTCCAGGTGTCACCGGGCCCTGGGCCTAGGCCAGGAGAGAGCTGTGTCAACTGCTGATGCCAACACATCCGTAACAGGGCCCTTTGTACATCTGCCCTCTCACAGAATGCCTGCTCTTCTTTCTCTGCCTGATAAACTCAGCTTGGGGCCGTGTTCCAATCTTTACCCTGTGAACACTCCCTGCTCCCCAGAAGTCCTGCTAGCCCTTGGAGCACTTCTGTGACAATTAGAAAAAGATGCCCTTCCTCCAAGCAGACAGAGCCCTGCACTAGGGCACACAGCCAGGCATGCAGTGTGAACCAGCTTTCAGGTCTCATCCACTGCCTGGCAGGGGCCCTTGTGCAGCGTACAACCTGAACAACCACACATGGCTGCCCTAATATGCCTCCTACACACAGGTACCATCCCTGCACGTACTGTGCACAGCCCTCCTGCCCTCTCTTACCACAGTGCGCTGTGACTAGAGTCAGAGACTTGAGCCTGGGGAGCTGAATGAAATGGCCAGTGGCCTGTGGTCCGGACTAAATTCTTCTATAGCTGGATGATTCCCAGCAAGGAGCTTCCCCATTCTGGGTCTTCGTTCTCCCATCCTTAAAATGAGGCAGGTGAACTAGATGATCTCCAGGGCCTCTTGTAGCTTTCCAGGCTATTTATCTGCTCATTTTTAGGTGGCATAGTCAAGACAGAATCAGAAAAGCATGTGTGCTCTCCCCTCCCCCCAAATAAAACCCACATGATCCAAAGAGAAATAGAAGTTATTTTTGACTTATTTGCAGTCTGGATTTCCTCTCTTGTGCTCCCCTCTGCTGGAATCTTAGGCTAGACCAGAAGGCCTGTCTGTGCAGGATGCTAAAGATTACCTGTCACCCAGGGAGAACTGGCCTCAAATCTTTTTTGCCCCCAGGCTGGGTGTGCAGCTGTGGTACGACGATGGGCCTGAATCTGGAAGTTTCACCCAGCGAGCCTTTGGAAATGTTGCGAGTCTGCAGCCCATTCAGTGCAGACTTTCTAGCATCACATCACCATCTTGAAATGGTTACTAGGCTCCACTTCCTTTCTTTTTTTTTTTTCCATTTTAGAGAGATGGGCAAGAATCATGGAGGGCCTGGGGGGTGGAGACAGGCCAGCAGGAGAAGTAGAAAGCCAGGGGTGTGAGTTCCTGCCTGGCAGAGCTGTGTTGCTCTCAACCGGTTTGCTTGTTTGCAAGCCGTGGGACAGCAGCGTCTTCCCCACCCGCCGAGTGCAAAGCACGGAGCGGGCGCTGGGCACAGATGCACACTTGCCCCACTTTGCCTGCAGGCACTTTGTGCACGTCAGTAACTTGAGAGCAGCTGAACTTTCCAGGTGAAATGTTTGTATGTGCTTTGTGTCTGAGAAGCAGAGGCAAAAAAACCCCCAAAAAACGAAAAAAATGTTAAAGGATTACACACACACACACACACACACACACACACATTGCTCACACATATCCAGAAACTTGAGTCTTTGAGTATTATTCGTTCTCCCCAGTATATTGTAACTTGGTGATTTTTTAAAATCAGATAATGTCAGGGCTGGAAGCAATGTACAAGATTATTCAGTCTGGTGGATTTCAAACTTTTATTGGCCACAAAAGCCTCTCTTCAAAGGAAATTTTATGGGGCCCACGATGTATAAAATAGAGGAAAGCTAAGGCTGTCTGGATGAAGTGGGGGAGGCGGGGAGGGGAGATCCTAGGATCCCCTGAGCTCTCCCAGCCCCTCGAGGAAACTGAGGTGCGGAGAGAAGCACCCTGGCCAGGGCCATGTGTCACGCGAATGGTGGCCTCTAGGATGGAACCCACACTGTACTGGAGGACGGGAGAAGAGGGCTCTGTGCTGCTGGGCAGCCTGGGGAGGCTCGCCCTCCACCAGAAGACCAGACCCTCTCTTCCCTGACTCCCAGAGACTTACTCTCAACAAAATGTAAAGTGGATGGAGGGAGCTACCTTACCCAGAGAAAAGGCTCGAGAAACTCTCTTTAAGAACAACCTTCCCCAGGGACCCCTGGGTGGCTCAGTCGGTTAAGCATCTGCCTTTGGCTCAGGTCATGATCCCAGGGTCCTGGGATTGAGCCCCGCATCAGGCTCCTCCTTGCTCAGCGGGGAGCCTGCTTCTTCCTCTCCCTGCTATTCCCCCTGTTCATGCGCACTCTTTCTCTCTGACAAATAAATAAATAAATCTTTAAAAAAAAAAAAAAAAAAGAACAACCTTCCCCAGATGAAAGAAAGCAGTGACCTGATTTCGTTGACTCCGTGCAAAGAGGCTGAACTTTCTAAGGAAACAGAATTAAAGGAACAAAATCCCTGTATCTTAAATCTGCAGGACCAGCAATTGTCATCTGAGCCTCGGCAAACCTGGGAGAGCACAGAGCCTGCCGCGTCCCCCAGGAGACCTTCCATGGTTTGGGGAGCAAATCCCATCCCCCGTGGCTAACGGGGGTGGGGGTGGGGGGGACCTCTGCCTTCTTGCCTTTTGTCCTTAGCCCCTGCCACCCAGCTAGGTGTTGACATTTGACCTGTATGCTTCAGGCATTTCTGACTTTGGGGGACTTCTTCATGTTCGGGCCTCCCCACACTGGACCCCCCTCCCATATTTACCACTCCTGGCCCTTTCGGCCCCTCAGACCCTTCCGCATTTCTCCTCCTCCCCACTGGGTGCCCTTGAGAAATACTGAAGCTTGCTGATGCCATGGACAGAGGAGGCCAGCATTCTTTCTTCCTCTTTCGTCCCCTGGGCTGGATATCAGAGAGCGCGGAGCTGTGCTCCCCCCTTCCCCCCCCCACCCCCCAGAGCAAGGCTCCGCTCTTCCCTCAGACGGCGGGGGCCTCCTTAACCTGTTGTTTGCAACGTTTGTTCCTGGCATTAAATCTAATAAGCTTCTGTCTGGCTGTTTGATCCTGAGCTTGTTTGAGGAGTTTAGGCCTTTACAGTGCATTAACAGGATGCTGACAAGGCTTTAGGGGCTTCCGTCAGCCTCTGGAGCTCAGGCCTCTGGAAGAGGCTTGCCTTGCCGGAGGTGCGTGGGCCTGAGTTCCAGTCCCGGCTTTGTCGTGTACTAGCTGGGCAGCTTTACCTCTCTGAGCTGCCATTTCTTCTTCTTAAAAATGAAGGATATACCAGAAGGGGGTGGGGAGGGATGGGGTGGCGGGGTGATGGACATCAGGGACGGTATGTGCTATGGTGAGCACTGTGAAGTGTGTAAGACTGATGAATCACAGACCTGTACCTCTGAAACAAATAATACATTATATGTTAATAAAAATTTTTTTAAAAAATGAGGGATATACCAAATAAGATTGTGTTGAGGAGTCATTAAAATAATGTAAGGAAAACGGCTGGGCCGTAGTGGGAACTCCGTAAGCAGTCATTCCCCACCTTTCAGTGAAGCCCAAGGAAAGCGGAGCTCGGCACCTTCTACCTACGTGTCCTGATGGGTTACTCTCCAGGGGACAGTGGAGGGGGGGCATTTGCCATATGGCATAGATTGCAAGACACACGTAATTGAACGTTTCAACAACTCTGAAATCGGGGTGCCTCTTACATGTTGTGTGCGTGTCATAGTTTAACCAGCATTGTTGTTGAGATCTGCTTCCTCCTCATAAGGTAATGAGGTATCTTACCCTAGGCCAACAGAGTCATGCAGAATTTCCAGGAGGAAGTGACCTGATTTGAAAGTTAGCCCTGCAAAATGGGTTGGGGTGGTGGAGCATGCTCCTGGCAAAGGGGAGAGCATGTGAGAAGAGGCCAGAGAGTGTGTAGTCAGTTGGAGAAACTGAAAGAAGATTGAGATCTACACTATCCAGTATGGTAGCCAACAGCCCATATGGCTCTTGAGCACTTGACGTGTGGCTAGGCCAAACTCATGCTACCTTAAGTATAAAATACACACTGCATTTCAGAGACTTAGTATGGAAAAAAGAAAAAGAATATAAAATGTTCCATTCATAATTTTTCTATATTGATTATGTGTTAAAGTGATAACGTTTTAGATAAATAAAATATATTTATAAATAAAATACATACAGTATATTATTCAAATTAATGTCAATTGCTTCCTATTACTTTTTTAGAGTGGCTACTAGAACCTTTAAAACTACGTATGTGGCTGGGCGCCTGGGTGGCTCAGTCAATTAAGTGTCTGCCTTCGGCTCAGGTCATGATCCCAGGTAAATAAAATTGTGTACATGGCTCATTTGTGTGGTTCACGTCATATTGGGACATAATGCAGCAGGGAAGTGGAAAGCAATGGAAGGGTTGTGACCCGGGCAAGGTAAGGCTGGGGAGATCAGTTAGGAAGTTGCAGAACTCCAGTGCTTTTGCTATATTAACTCCTTTAATCCTCAAAACAACTCTAGAGGTAGCGATTTTTAAATTTGTGTGTGCAGCTAAGGAGAGTGAGGCTGGGAGAGGAGAATGACCCGGGGTGGGCTGCTCTGTGTGGGGCCATCTGTAAGCAGTTCAGAGCCCACAGCCCAGCCTTGTCAGGGTCACGGCCAAAACCCATGTCTTCTGAGTCCAGCCTGGCACCCTTTGCACCCTCTTCACCCCATCTCTGGCTGCCAGCCTGAGAATGACCATGCAGCTTAGGACACAGACACCTGGCTAATCTTGATCTGAACTTTTCACAGCATCCCTAGGATTGGGTTTTCTTTACAGATGCTTTCCCAGGTCCCTTACTCCAAGCAATTAGCCAAGATGTCATACCTGGCAATTATTTCCCCTGTCCATGTCATCCTAGGAGGATGGACTGTTTGCCCAGCGTCATTACTGATGGTTTAAATCGTTTTCAGATAGTGTACTTTTTGAGAGAACATGGAGAACGTGTGAACATTCACCACCACTTCTAGAAAGACTGTGCTGCGCCTGCCCCTTACTGTGAACACCGAACACACAGCCTCTGCCCCCCTGGCGCCACAGCCTGTCCACCAAAAGCCACAGCAACGTGATGCAGCTGAACAGAACCATAGGAATGGCTCCGAACTCCCGGAAGGACAGTGACTTCCTGAGGAGCAAATTGTTTTTCTTCATTTTCTAAAATCAAAGGTATCCTTATAAATGATTACAAAATAAAATAGTGCAGAAAGTCTTATACTGAAAAGCAAAACACTTCCCCAACCTCAGACCCCCTCTCCTGAGGTAACCACATTTAACTACTTCTTTTTTTTTTTAGAGAGACAGAGAGGGTGCGAAGGGAGGGGGCCTGGAGTGGGGGGAGGGGCAGAGGGAGAGGGAGAGAGAGAACCCCAAGCAGCCTCCACGCCCAGCGCAGAGCCCAAGGCAGGGCTTGATCCCATGACCCTAAGATCATGGCCTGAACCAAAACCAAGAGTCTGCCACTTAACTCACTGAGCCACCCAGGCGTCCCCCACATTTAACTTCTTTTGATTTTAGTTCTTCAGGTGATTGCTTGCATATCATTACATAGTATTTTCTTAAACTGCTCCAAAGTGATGTATCAGCTTTACACAGTATCTGTCGCCTTCCTGCTGGGTTAAGTGAAGGTTTAGCTCACTGACATCCCACCTCTCCCACCTCCTCCCAGGGTGCACTTGTAATTAAGAGTCAATATACATCACATTTTCAGTTCTTCCTTTGGTTCCCTTTATAACTCTAAATAATACACTTAAATGAGAATGGTTTCGAAGGGTTTGTTCTTCTCCTGGATGCATCTCTCCAAAGCTTCTCTTCCAGCCATGGGCTGCTTCCTGCAGAAAGGCTTCTCTATAGAAAGAATTGCTACAGAGCACCTAGAGGTGCTTAGTCTTAATATTTTGAGGTAGGTAGCTGTCCTTAATTATCATCATACTTTATATTATAGGAATTGATGTGGAAATCAACAATGGAATTTCTACCTGTTAGGAGGAACTGCACTCCGGATGCTGTCAGGCTCGTGGTAACCTCAGGGCTGTTGGGTGGCATTGGAACACGTCTTGCCAGATTTGGGGTTGTGGTTAGAAACGTACTCATCTCCATCTTTAAAAAAAAAACCAAAAAACCCTTCACTAGAACCTCAGAGGTCCTCTTGCCTGATTCACAGAACATCAGACCTTCGGTTGGAACCCGAGAGTCCTTTTTCTTTTGAAAAACTAAGGTGTAAGGAGATTAACTAGCTATAATCAAGTTAAGAAGTTACTTAGAGAAAGAGCAGGGCCTAGGAACCCAGGCCCTCCACCTTTATTGCCATTATTGCTGCTCCACAAACCTGAGAATCCAGAGCCATCCCCATGCCACAGAAAGGCTAGGAGTGAAATCCAGAGTAGGTTGGAGTTAACTTTTTACCTAGACCTGGGGTTAACCAGGGTTATAATAATTAAGTTGAAATAGCAATGAAATGTTAGCAGGAACAGCATCATCTTATACTTTGTGTGTGTGTAGAGAGAAAATACAAAATCATTAATGCTAAGCTTAACTGCCAATAAAATATTGTCTTAATTTTTAGAAAATGTGTATAAGGCACTCCACTGAACACGGAGGATATAAGGGCACTTAAAATATTCATTTATTGTTAAAGTGGCCATACTACCCAAAGCAATCTACAGATCTAATGCAATCCCTATCAAAACACTAACAGCATTTTTCACAGAGCTAGAACTAATATATGTATGGAACCACAAAAGATTCTGAGTAGCGAAAGCATTCTGGAGAATGAAGAATGCTGGAGTTATCACAATCCCAGATTTCAGGATATACTACCAAGCTGGGGTCTGGACTCCTGTTAAACAGGATGGTATGGGCACAGAAATAGACACCTAGATCAATGGAACAGAGTAGAGAGCCCAGAAATAAACTCACGCTTGTATGGTCAATTCATCTGTGACAAAGGAGGCAAGAACATACAATGGACAAAAGATAGTCTTTTCAACAAATGGTGCTGGGAACAGTGGACAGCTACGTGCAAAAAAATATAACTGGACCACTTTCTTACTCCATACACAAAAGTAAACTCAAAATGGACTCTGGACCTAAATGTGAGGCCTGAAACCATGAAACTCCTAGAAGAGAACATAGGCAGCAATTTCTTTAACATCAGCCGTAGCAACATTTTTCTAGATATGTCTCCTCAGGCAAGGGAAACTAAAGCAAAATCAAACTATTCAGACTAAGCCAAAATAAAAGGCTTTTGCACAGTGAAGAAAACCATCAATAAAATGACAAGGCAACCTACTGAATGGGAGAAGATATTTGTAAATGACATATCCAATAGGGGGTTAATATCTAAAATATATAAAGAACTTTTATAACTCAGCACCAAAACAAAACAAAACAGAAACAAATGATCTGATTTAAAAATGGGCAGAGAACCTGAATAGACATTTTTTCCAAAGAAGACATGCAGATGGCCAACAGACACGTAAAAAGATGCTCAACATCACTAATCATCAGGGGAATGCAAATCAAAACCACAGTGAAATATTACCTCACGCCTGTTAGAATGGCTTAAATCAAAAACACAAGAAACAACAAGTGTTGGCAAGGACGTGGAGAAAAAGGAACCCTCGTGCACTGTTGGTGGGAATGCAAACTGGTGCAGCCACTGTGGAAAACAGGATGGAGGTTCCTCAAAAACTTAAAAATAGAATGACCTTACTCCATTACTGGATATTTACCCAAAGAAAACACAAACACTAATTCGAAAAGATACATGCACGCTTACGATTTATTGCACGATTATTTACAATAGCTAAGAAATGAAAGCAGCACAAGTGTCCATGCATCGAATGGATAAAGAAGATGTGGTGTATATACACAATGGACTATTACTGTGTCATAAAAAAAGAGTGAGATCTTGCCATTTGCAACAACATGAATGGACAACATAGAGGGTATTACGCTAAGTGAAAGAAGACAGAGAAAGACAAATACCATATGATTTCATTCATGTAGAATTTAAGAAACAAATGCACAAAGAGAAAAAGAGAAAAAGAAAACCAGACTCAAATACAGAGAACAAGCTAGTGGTCGCCAGATGGGAGATGGGTGGGAGGATGGGTGAAATAGATAAAGGGGGTTAAGAGTGTACTTATTGTGATGAGCACTGAGTAAGGTATAGAATTGTTGAATCACTGTATTGTACACCTGAAACTAATACAGCACTATATGTTAATTATACTTTAATCACAAAAGAAAATAAAATTTCAATAAGTAATTACTATATGCCAAGGGTTCAGAGGATATAGCAATAACCCCATTTCTGCCTTCAAGGAGTACACTATCTGTTCCCAGCTGGACAGACATCTGCAGAAGGAGACAAGTATCATACCAGGCATGATAAGCTAAGAATGTGGGCTTGAGGGTCAGACACATGAATTCTCACTCTGGTGCTCATGAGCTGGGTGACCTTGAGCAAGTAATGACCCTTCAATGTGACTCATTTTCTGTGTCATGGTAACACCTGCTTCATGAAATAAGCAATGTAAGGACAAAGTGAGATTAAAAGGTGGAATTATGTAAAACTCCCCATCTAATGCCTTGTAAATACTGGACTTTGGTAATTTAAGGCCTCTTCCCCATCCTCCTCCCCCCACCCCCCCCAGCTCTAAGACCTGCTAAGAATGTAGAGGGAGAGGTGGTCACGTGTATATGCTGGAAGGGAGAAGACTCTCCAGGAGATTGTAATTGACTGGACCTTGCAGGGTAAAGAAGAGAAGGAAAGATCTCAGGCGGTGGGAAGGGACTGGGCCAAGGTGTGGCACGCTGAGAGGAAAAGATTGTTTTCTTAGGATCAGAATCAGGGGAGGACTTTAAAAAAAACCTCCAATTAATTACCTCTGTTTTTGTAAGGAGTCCTAGGAGGAAGAGATTGGGATTCTGTTTGGAGCCAGAAAACCGCCTGCTCCCAGGAAGCCTTTCTCCGATATAATGAAGCTCCGATATAATGCAGTGGTTGAGTCTAGCAAAGGCTTTGCCTCCAGGCTGACCTGGCCGTGCCTTTGTCCCCACAGCAGTACAGGGACAGGTGACAGAATCACTTTGAGTCTCAAATCCCTCTGGAATATGGGGAATAACGACAATAGAATACACCCATGGTGTTGTTATGAGTATTAAATATAAAGCCTTCAGAACATGTCAAGTATTCAGTAAGCATTCAATAGATGCTGGTTTCTTTTTAAAAGTCTTTGCCTTACCTTCCTCCCTAGCGTATACTGTTTCGTGTTGAAAGGAAGTAGCCTGTGACTTTGGGAGGGCAGGACTGTGCTTTCCTTATCTCTGTTTTATGGCCTGGGGTAGGGGGATGGTCACACAGAGTTGGCTCTCGGGGAATGATTGTTGAATGGTGAATTGAACTTGCATTGGCTGGATCTTGTTATAATGCTATGGAGTGGAACTCAGGATAGAGTGAGTCAATCTGGGAGGCTAGGGAAACTAGGTGCTGGAAAAAGCACCTGGGCTTTGGGGTCACCAAGATTTGACTTGAACCTGAAAAGCCCTATTAGGACCATTTATTCTTGGCCTTGATTTTGTCATCTGGAAAATGGGGATGAAAATCACTACTTCCTGGGGTTGTCATGGGAACCCAATGAGATAACTATGTTAATGTGTTACTAGAATATGAATCTTATGTGTGTGTGTGTATGACAAGGTCTCTGGTATACAGTTGGTGTTCAGTGCACAATGAGTACCTATTTGCTTCTCCTTCTCCCCTTTCCTGGGGTTGGGCAATTCAGTCACTTAAAGAACCAGAAGGCCTCCTTACAACATCGTCCCCCCATGATGCAATGCCAGGTCACACACCACCACTACCTCTGCCCCCCGCCCAGGTGGGAGGGAGCATGGGGAGCTTATGTGCTGCGGGGCCTGTGCTGGCACCACCCAGGCAAGCTCAGGGCTTGGGGGTACGCAGCGAAAGTCTGAAGACGTGGGTTCCACCCAGCTTCTCCATTAAACGACTAGAGGCCTTGGGTCTTGCCCTCAGCAGATCGGACCTGGGTTTCCCCCTTGTAAGTTAAGGAGGAGTACTCAGCAAACAGGCTGTCCATCAGTACTGCCTGTGGGGGTGTCAGTGTGAACACGATTCACCCCGTCTCCCCCTTAGAGAGGTCATGGTCTCTTATGGATAATGGACCGGTACATAGAATATTCTGGAATGGTGTGAAAAGTGCAAATCAATGCACAGACACGAGAACCCAGAGAAGTAAGTGGCTTTACCATCTCTAAAGTCCTTTAGAAAGACAAGAGAAAGGCTCTGGAAGTATAAACCTGTCTTCCCAGTTAACATTCTGCCGCCTCTTTCAAGGCGTGCCTCCTCTTGGGATGGAGCTTTATCAGACGTGTCCGCATAGCTGGCTGTTGAGTTCAGTTTGATCATTCCCTTTCCAGGTTTCTCTTACTTCAGATGTCTAGACCCTCCTTGGCAAGAATGCTGTACAATGGCCTGCTGGCCTTTGATCCTCAGACTGACTGACTCCATCCTTACTTAGCCTTCAGAAGTCATCATGAAGAAGTCTCAGGGCCTCAGTTTCCCCATCAGACAAACTCAACAACCTGGAACAATGTTTCCAAATCCTTTGTGGCAGTGGACATTCTTCTCCAAACAAATTCTCTCATGAAATCCTAATACATAAAACAGGAAGAGGCAGAGCTGCGTCGGTTGGGAGAAGGGGAGCTCTTCTCTCTCTTGTAAGCCTGGCTCTCTGTGGGGCACTGAATCTGGCCTGCTCCCTGCCTGGGGCTGTCTGGTAGAGCAACTGTCCTACAGGTGATATAAGGGAAACCCTGGAGGCAGCCTGAGGATGGGAGGAGTCATGGCGGGCTTTCCGGAGGAAGTGATGCCTAAACAGAGCCTTGAAGGCATTTGTCGGGGAAGGAGGTGTGCAGGCATGCGCTCTAGACAGAGAGGATGTGACCAGCAGGCAGAGGTGGGATCTAAGTGAAGAGGGTGTTGGGGGTGGGGCTGAGAACCGCCACCATGTGGTCCATCGCAAGCAGGGAGAAGACATAAACTGGGGAGATAGAAGGGCCTAGAACTTCATGAAACCATCATGTATCATGTTTGGAGTTTGAACTTGAGCCTATGCAGATGATACCAAGTCCTTTAGGAGTTTTGAGTAGGGAAGTATGGTATTAGATTTTCAAAATATATATAAGCAGCTTTATTTGGATACAATTCACATACTGTATAATTTGGTAATTGGATTCTGGGGCTAGAAACTAAGTCACTTTGTCTACAAAGTGGCAAAGGGAGTAAAATCACTGGGGGATCATTCTGGACGGCCTCCAGCACTAAGCACCCGTTCCACTCCCTGGCTCATCGCTAACAACCCAAACCTGCCCTCCGTGTGTCTAAAAGCCTCCTGGGGGGAAGGAACCTTCTAGGTCGTGAACAACTGAGGCAAGCAATCATCGAGGCTCTTGCGGGTGGCCAGGCAAGAGATAAGATGCTGGCCAGAAGGACGGCGGTGCTGAGAAGAGTGGGCTCTGGAGACAAATCGGGAGCCCCTGCAGAGTCCTGGCTTGGGGGGGGAGCGGGGACCGCAGGCAGGCCTTGGCTTCTGTATGAGGACCAGGAAGGTCTGGGAAGGAACCTGCTGGAGGAGAGGAAGGAAGGGAAATGGGGTGAGAGGACACCCACAGAGCCACAGGGAGAAGAGAAAGCCCAGAAGCAGTTAATCCTGTTGGTTGAATTGTTTCTTTAAACGACACTCTAATATCAAATAGACGCAATAAAAACACAGTGGTCTTTTCATTAAACATGCCACAGAGGCCCCTTGTTCAGCAGCCATTGTCAATCAGATCTGGGCCATTGTCTCTTTCCCCAGCCCCCCATAATTGGCATCTGTCTGGGAGAAAACAAATAAATACCAGGCTGGCATTTTAACTAGGGCAGCAAGGAGCGGGCTTGCTCCTTCGCAGAGTCTGCTCAGACAGCCGGGCAGGGGAGGGTCCTGGAGAGGAGGGGGCGCAGCCAAAAGGTCCCCCTAGCTACAGCTCCCTGCCTCCTCCCCCCTCCCCGAAGGAGCTGCTCTGAGCTTTGCCCCAGATCACTGCTCCAGAGAGTGCTTGTTTCTGCTTTCTGTCTGCAGAAGCCCCTGGGACATAGTCCGGAGGAAGGCTTTATTTTGGGGATTTTGCCTTCAGGAAGGTAAGGGAAAAAGAACTTGTGGACACATTCTCTGGCTGACTTTGGTACAGCCACTTAATAACAATATAGCACTATAACCCTCTTGTTAAATAATACACACAGAATTAAAGTAGCATGGTTAATTAGTAATAGCATTATTGCAGCATGAGGAAGTAGGGCTACCGGTGATTAACTAGTAATAATAGCTTAGTCGCAGCATCCCTGTTAACGGAAAGTTCTATGCCAGCGCTGTTGCCCACTGCTGCTTTGGACAACATGTTTCTATACGGGCGGTCCTCACTGATCCCAGTGGCTACGTTCTATCAAGTAGCCATGAACGCTGAATTGGCGAGGACTGAACCGCTGCCCCTGGAGAAGTAGAGAGTGAGGTTCCTGCCAGCTTCTGGTCAGAACATTTTCGTCAGCCGATCAATACATCATCTCATGCATATTTCCGTGTAAAAGCACCTTTTAAAATATATATTGTTGATTCATTAACACCGAACTCACAGCTAACGGTGCTAACTCATGGCCGAATGGAGCTTAGCGAATACATGTATTTTCTTGTAAGGCACACACATCCTAGCCTTCTCGCTTAGGAGCACTAGATTGCACTCAGCACTGTGCTTGGAGCCATTTTAAACAGCAAAATCACCAACAAAAATGTGAAAAATGTGGCACTAAATAGACCGCGAAAAGGATACTTGTTTACAGTATGAGAGCTGTAACAAGAACCCAGAGCACTGCCTCGTTCAGCCTCAGCTGGGAATGCGTGCATTGGGAAACTCAAATTTTCACATTCCGTGCATGGCCGTGAAGGACCACAAGAGCACAATGTGTACGGATATGCAGGTTACTAATGCATTTTAGTGAGTAGGCAAATTCGCAAATACATATTCCATCCAAGTACTAACCAGGCCCGACCCTGCTTAGCTTCCCAGATCAGACGAGATCGGGCGTGTTCGGGGTGGGATGGCCGTATGAGGACTGACTGTACTTGATTTCACTTATTTTCTCACTTGAGCCAGCAACTCCCGTCGTTTAGCATGGAGAACTAAGGTTCCCAGCATTCAGACAGCTGGAATGTGGTTTCTTATGTTACACCAGGGGTCCGTTAACTACAGCCCCTGGGCCAGCTGCCTGTTTTTTGTAAATAAAGTTTTATTGAAACAGTCAGACTCATGCGTTTACATACTGCCCGTGTAGCTGCTTCTTCGTTGCAGTGGCAGGGTTTAGTACGTGCGATGGAGAGCGTGTAGTCTAGAAAGACTGAAATATTTACAACCCAGCCCTTTAGGGAAAAGTTGACTGTATCATCCCCAATTCTCTCTTTGAGTTCAGAAGGGAGAAAGTTCTTTCTGGTCTCAGTTCCAGAATAGTTTGCGCTTTTCTTAAACACTTTGTTTTTTCTCTCTTGAACATTGGGAACTTTATAAGTGATTATGTTTCCTTCTTTACAATGATGTTAAGAAACTCAAAGCCTAAACAGCTGAAGATCCCGGCACTCACATGATAGGAACAGAAAGGATCTTCCGTCTTGGTTAGGCCAGAAGGGAGTTAGGTTATCTGGCACAGTAAAAAGTCTGATCAATTTATAGAAGGTTGTATAGGCATCTGGAACTTTCCGGTAATGAAGTGTCTTATCTGGGGCAGGACCCAGATTCTGTGTGAGTGGTGGTATTCCCTAAGGAGACAAAGACCTACTATCTGCAAATAATATTTTTAGCTACCTATTATTTATTGAGAATTTATTATGTGCTAGACACTGGACTGAGTGCTATATATGGCTCATATTATTGATGCTCTGCGGCATATAGTATGTAGACCAAGAGCCTCTATTCCATGGAGGTAAGTGTGATGATCCCTTTTTACAGATGAGGAGACCACGGCCCGAAGATGTTAAGTACTTTCTCCTTGGTCACCAAGCAAGGAAGTAACGGATTTGAGATTGGAAGCCATGTGTGTGTGACTCTAAAACTGATTCCCTCCATGTCCTCTATCATCCTAGATGGCTTACCCAGCATCAACCTTCATCCTTGCAGCTCTTAGAACTAAGACTGTGGGCTGCCCAGTGAGGCGTTTCTGACAGTCTTCTCATGTGAGGACCTTCATCTCTGGATTTGAACAGGGGCGGCAGCCTCTGCAGAGCAATGGGGTGAGGCGGGGTGAGAGCCGTGTCAGGAGCAGAAGCACAGAGGTCAGTGAGAAGGCTGTGCAGTCACGCAGGTGCGTGAGGGCGGCGGGCTGCACCCTGGTGCTGGTGGGGTGGCCGGGGACTGGAGAGATGGGTGCAGGACGCAGAACCGGCGAGACTCAGCGACTGACCTCATGGGGATGGTGACAGGGCGACAAGGGTGGCTCCCTGTTTCTGGCTGGGGTGACTAGGTAGATGGTGGGTCATTCTCTGTGACAGGAGGGGGTGAGGAGCTGGTTCTGTGCAGGCTGGGCTTGGCGCTGCCACGAGGTAGCCAAGTGATATATCCGCTTGCCAACGATGGTAACCTCTGTCCCACCCTGTCTCGTAGCTCTTAATTTGTGTAGATGCCTGTCTCTCCCACCAAACTCTGCCACCGAAGGGCAGAGAGCTTTTTTTTTTTTTTTTTTAAGATTTTATTTATTTGAGAGAGAGAGAATGAGTGAGAGAGAGCGCGCACACGAGAGAGGGGAGGGTCAGAGGGAGAAGCAGACTCCCTGCTCAGCAGGGAGCCCGATGCGGGACTCGATCCCAGGACTCCAGGATCATGACCTGAGCCGAAGGCAGTCGCCCAACCAACTGAGCCACCCAGGCGTCCCGTGAGAGCTTTTGTTTTATGAGCGCACAGGGTTCCATTTTTGTTTTGTTTTGTTTGTTCTAGTTAGTCTTTCTAGATGACTGTGAAAGTCTTCCCAGTCTCCAGCCTCATTGGTCACTTGTGCTGTGCCTGTAAGAAAAGTGAAAGCTCTGCTTTGGTCAATTCAGAGCCTCCTCTGTCTCTATCAGAACCAATAAATACCTGCTGTCACACTATTATTGCAACTCCTAAACTCTTGAGTACGCAATGTAAGTGGCAGGTTGTAAAGACGGTTAAGGAAGTCTCTGGTGAGACCAGTAGCACATATAAGGGCCTGTACTTTCAGACGGATGGGCTCTGGGGCACGGGAGCTTAGCCCCCTCCCTCCCCCTCCGCTTATTGCTCCTCTTCTTTGGCAGCAACATTAGTGAATGTTTATTGAACATCTGGGCATCAGAATGATGCAAGGTACTTTCCAGCACTAGCATGAAAGCTCATGAGAGCAGGCATTTTTTGTCGGCTTTGTTCATTGCCGCGTTCCCTGTGCCTAGGCTGTGCTTGATATGCTTGGTACATAGTAGATGCTCAGTAAGCATTTGTTGAGGGGATGAAGGAAAGAATAAAGATACTTCCCTTTGATGAGGACGATCTATCCATTCATCCAACATTTACTGAGCATTGTCAGATCCTGAGTCTGACCCTGGGCACACAAAGAAGAGGAGATCAGCCTTGCACTCAGGAAGTATTAATGAAGGAGACCAACTGGTCAAAAGATCACAGATATTCCTGGGAGAAGTGTTGTAATAGGGATCTGAGCCGAGTGGTGGGAGAGGCCACTGGGGTGCACCTTACTCTAGCTGGGAGATCAGGAGGGCTTCACAGAGGAGGTGGCATTCGACTTGGGTCTTGAAGGATGAGTAAGAGTTCCCTGAGTGGGAAATAAGAAGGGCATCCAGACTGAGGAAATCTTTGGGGAAGGGCGCTAAGACAGTTGTTGTGGTCATTTGTAAGGAGACGTGCAGGGCAGAGGTTTGCAGATGGGAATAGGCGCTGTATCCTCCCAGCCGTAGGGAAAGACGAGTTTTTCATCTGGATCCCTAGTCCCTCCCTATCTTCCATTTTTTCATCCTACTAGATGAAGAGAGGGGGATAGAGTTAATCGGTGGGAGAAAAATGTTGAAAAAACATCATACATGAGGAAGGCACGGATGCATGCATGAAAAAAAAATTAAAGCCAAATGGCTCAGAGCAGCACTTTTGAATAGAAATATAATATTCTAGGGGCGCCTGGGTGGCTCAGTTGGTTAAGCGACTGCCTTCGGCTCAGGTCATGATCCTGGAGTCCTGGGATCGAGTCCCACATCGGGCTCCCTGCTCAGCAGGGGGTCTGCTTCTCCCTCTGCCCTCTTCCCTCTCGTGCTCTCTGTCTCTCATTCTCTCTCTCAAATAAATAAATAAAATCTTTAAAAAAAAAAAAAAAAAAAAAAAAGAAATATAATATTCTAAATGTTCTGGTAGTCACATTTAAAAAAATGAAACAGGTGAAATTAATTTTAATAATATATTGTATTTAACACGATATATTCAAAATATATCATGTCCAGGGGTGCCCAGGTGGCTCAGTCGTTAAGCGTCTGCCTTCGGCTCAGGTCATGATCCCGGGGTCCTGGGATCGAGCCCCACATCGGGCTCCCTGCTCGGTGGGAAGCCTGCTTCTCCCTCTCCCTTACTTGTGTTCCCTCTCTCACTGTGTCTCTTTCTGTCAAATAAATAAATAAAATCTTTAAAAAAATATATATCATGTCCACATGTAGTTAATACAAAAATTTATTGATTAAAATTTTAAGTTTCTATTTTCATGCTCACTCTTTGACCTGTGTAGTGTATTTTACACTTACAAAGCACGTATCAATTTGGATCTAGGGCTTGGTAGCCACATGTGGCCAGTGGCTACTGGACCGGGCAGTGCAGGCTAGACCCCTAAACTCTGTAGAATCAAGGGCAGTCCAGGCTCCCCCCAGCCCCCACCTGGACTCATTGGTTTGCCCATTCATGCGCACACACAGCATTTACAGAATGCCTGCTCCAGGCCTGGAGCTTCTGGTGTGAAGTCAGAAGAGAAATGGTGTGTGTCACCAGCAAGCGTGCACTTTCCTGCATTTCAGGCCATGAGCTAGCCACCTGTGGGGGACTGGGGTCTGTCTTTCATCAGGGATCTCAAACTGGGGCCTCGAGGCTGTATGGTTGGCAGATACTTTGGATTTGGCTCTTTGAATTTTCCTGTACCGTGTCTTCAAAACATTATAACCCACCGGGTGTTATGCTTCGTCAGTTTAGCATTTTTTGCTCCATACCTGGCCCACATCACTCGTCACTTTACCTGTGGGCCTGCTGCAGATGTTGGTGTTTAAGAGCCCTGAATCAGATGTCTTTAAGAAATCCCAAGACTGGGTAAGGTCAAAGGTAGAATGGACCTAGGGAGCAACCAGGCCGTGGTTGGCAACCCTCGCTTGTGTTCTAGAATCATCTGGGGCACTTTTTAAATATACCATTTCCTGGGCCCCACCCTCAGAGATTGTGATTCAGTTGGTCTGAAATGCGGACAGGGACCACGTAGTTTTTAAAAGCTCTACCCAGTGATTTTTGTTCACTTTCTAACATGCTACTGCTGAGAACCCACAGCCCAGAGAGACTGTTCATTTCAGCCAAGGTCACAGAGTACGCCAGCCTCCTAACTCTCAACCCACTGCTGTTTTCCCCAAACAACACTGAGGACGGAGGAGCCTTAGGAACCTTCCTGAACCTTCAGGAGGCGTTACGTACACCAGGAGCTTGAAATGGAGAGTTAGAAATCTATAACCACTATGTTGCCTCTTCCAGAACAAAGCCCTTGTCGGTTTACCACTCTGGGAAGATTGCCAGGCTCAAGTATTAATAATAATCTCTTTGTTTTTTAAATGCCTTATAATTGCATAAATAAAGCTTACTTTCTCTTCTTTAATGGTAATGAGGCTTATTTGACTGATTGGTTGATTAATAACATTCTAATTCCTTTGTCGACAAAACAAAAAGACCAAAGTGAATGTGGGGTGCTGGTGGCTTGGGATGAGGAGCAGTGATTCCGGCCACCCTTTCACAGCAGCCCTGATATCTCAGAGAGGGGTAGCTGCTTTCTGCACAGACAGACACTGATAAGTAAGGGCTATGGTCAGCTTGAGGAAGCTGGCCCCTGCATTTTCCTGTGGGGACAGTCCCCAACACCTTTTTTTTTTTTTTTCCACATTCTGCAATGTCCAGCCTATGACAGATGGCCGGTGAAAGATGCTTCTCTCTGGTTTCAATACCAGTAATGGTTACACTCATTCTGGGTTAGCATTGTGCGTGCCCTTGTAGACACTGGAAATGGTGAAACTAATCCTGTTTGCTGCTTCCCACTGGCTGCCAGGAAACTCAGAGCCAAACCCGAGTTCTACCAGCCACAGGCACAGAGTCCTCAGCATCTGTTTGGTGTAATAACAACAGCTCGCATTTGTTGAGCATTCACCGTCTACATGGACTCCTTGTACCTTACTTTCTGGAAACTGCATGTTCCTGAAAAACTAGAGTGGAGAGCTCCCTTTTATAAATCAAGCAACGTGTTCAGTGCCCTTGGGGAATAAGGAAACTCATTTAAATCGGAGAGCCCTTCGCTGTGAATAATGACCTCCTTACTCCACTATGTTTGCAGTGTCATTTGCAGGTTTTCAGACTCTCCCCTGACCTACAGAGGAGGCCAGCTGGGTCCGGCTGCTGCCTCTGACTTGGCTGTGAACTTTGGCTCTCTTTTTCTGAGCCCAGAACAGCCCCTGCTCTGGCTACAAGTCACCAGAGCTGAGCCCTGCTGCCAGGGGCCCATGGTTGTGGGTGGCTTTGCATGGACACACATTGGCCCAGAGGCAAAGGGAAAGGGAAGGGCTTGTCCTGGTCACGTGCCTCCTTGCAGTGGGTTCCTGATAGATAGCAGATGGAGAGACAGGGGAGTTAATGAGGTCGGTATTCTGGCCAAATGCTTTCCATCTTCCTCTCACCACTGAGCCCATTGGAAAAGAATGTCATGCTGGGCGGGTGGTTCAGGGAGAGCTAGAAAAGCTGAGCTTTCACCAAAGGTGTTGGGGGGAAGGGGTGGCTCAAGGAATAGTATGCACTGATTCAATTCAACTCAATTCAATGAATATTAAGCACCTTCGATACCAGTCACCTTTATGTGTCACCCCATGTATTCCTAAAATACCCTTCCATGTAGCTTTCATAGGCCCTCCATTATAGCTGAGTTATGTAAAAGGCTCAGAGACGTTAAGTAACTTGGCCAGGATCACACAGCTGGGGTTTGAATCCAAGTGTCTCTCTCCCTGAAAACCAAATACACCAAGCTGCTTCTTCTACTACTCACTGTGTCACACATTCCTTCTTAAATTGTTTTCAGAGGTACAGCTTGAGGTCTCATTTCCGAAGCGTATCTTCTTGCTATAGTGAGGAAACGGGGGTGGGAAAGAGACTGAGCTTCAAAGCTTCGGGGAAAGGGATGGAAAGAGCAGTTTACACTTATAAAATTTGTTTTCAGCTCTCGCCAGGGATAGTAGTAATTTAATCATCAAGGCTGGCATCCCCTGCCTTGGGGGCTCCCTGCCCTGAGCCAGATGTTTTTATTGAATCTGGTAATTTTCAAAGAAAGGTCCAGATTGGAGTGTCAGATCAATGGCTGGCCTCCATGAACAGGACTCCTAGACGAACACAAGAAACCATCAGCAAACAGTGTGCTACGCAGCACTTGACAAGTCCGCGCCTTTCCATGCTCTTCCACATGGCAGCCCCGGGAGGCAGGCTTCATGACTGGCCCCATTTTACTGGTGAGAAAACTGAGCCCCCAAGACTTTCCAAGTCAAGTGCAGAGCTGGGATGCACCATGTCTAGGAAGGTGCAAGCCTGGTCCCTGGCACTTATGGGTGCTCACAAACCATTGCAACCTCAGATTTCTAGCTCTGAGGACTTTTTCTTCCATCACACCGTCTCTGCCTGGAGAAAAAGCAATCTATCCTGAAGGCTATTTTTCTCAAAATATGAAAAAGCCCTTGCTGGGCTGTGATCTCATGTTCTTCCACAGGCCCCTTTGGGGTCTCCATGGACCATGCACATGACTTGCTTTTATCCATCTGGAGGTTATAAGAAACCAAATGTTGGCAGCATAACATCTTTCTTTGGAGGAACTCAGAAGCCTATCCCTGTATTTGTCTCTAGGGATCGAGGAAGAAATTTGAGAGGTTGTAGAGGAAGAAAGCACTGGCTTTGTTTTGTCAAGATCTGGGCTTTTTATTTACTTAGTTATTTGAGATAGAAGAGCAAGAGAGAGAGAGAGCATGAGCAGTGGGGAGGAGCAGAGGGAGAGGGAGAAGCAGACTCCCCACTGAGCAGGGAGCCCGATGATGTGGGGACTTGATCCCAGGACCCCGGGATCACATGACCCGAGCCAAAGGTAGACGCTTAACCAACTGAGCCACCCAGGCGCCCCAAGATCTGGGCTTTTTAAACAGTTTCATCCCCAAACCCATAGCATCCTTTCTCCTCAAGAAAAAATAATCCCCCAAAACGTGCAAACCACCGTGTCCCATGGCACCCACGGTTCTCTCTCTATGCATTCCTCGCCTGGCCCTCCGACACGACAGAGAGTGGGAAGAGCTCCCCCAGGGGTCACTGGTGTGGGGCTCAGACCCAAGCCACTCAAGAGGGAAAGGCAGGTTGGAATCTGGAGGAACCATCAGATGGCTGAGAGGGTATGAATTCCAACAGGTAAAAGGACCAGTCAGAGTATAGAGGGAACACAGGAGGGCCCCAAGCCTTGTCGAGTGCCCATGATACACCAGGTCATTTCCATCTGGGTTCCCCTTTTCTTTCTCCATCGACCCTGTGAAGTTGCAAGATGAAGAAATTGAAGCTCATGGAGTCGCAACAGGTTATCCCAGGCCCATGGCTCGTCCAAGGCAGAATGGAGGCCAGAGCCCAGGTTCGTGATGCCAGAGACAGGATCAGGAAAGAGCGAGGCTTGCTGACATAGTGGTACGCAGTCCTCATATGGTCAGCCTGGTATATGGTCTGGGCTCGGAGGTGTGTGACCTGGAAGTAAGATGGCATCTATTCAGACACGCTGTATCGGGTAGGCTTGCCCTGTGTGGTCCAGTGCAGTGGCCAAAAGGTCATAGAGACTATTGAAATTTAAATTAGTTAAAATATAATAAAAAATTCAGTCCCTGGGTTGCAGGAACCACATCTCAAGTGTTTAATAATACAAGTGCCTGGTACAGTATCGGACAGCACATCGAATGTTTTCCATGATGGCAGAAAGTTCTATTGGACAGCGCTAGTCCCAGAGTTCTGGAGCCAGCCAAACAGGAAAGGGAACAGTTTGAGTCACCTCTGTGTCTGAACCCCCAGCCCAGGCTTAGCCCAGAGAGGGAGGAGGGCACAATGCTGACCTCTCCTGCAGGCGCTGTTGGTGGCTGGAGCTCAGATTCCGGTGGCCCTTGTCATGTGTCCCACGCTTTTAGTGTCCCCTGGCTAGGCTTCTCAGCATTGGCTGTGTGGGCCCCACAGCTCCCACTGATGTGTATCCCAGATATTCTGAGTCCGCTCTGAAGTTGTATGTTGTATGCCCTCTTTAGGACATTCAGTCCCAATTATTTTATCCTGAATATATCCAGAGTGAGGCCTGGCACAAAAACCGTAGGTGTTGGTGAAATCGTAGCACTCTAGAGAAGACAGACTGGCCAACAGTCATGACAGCCTTGGGTAAGGGTTTGTTGGGCATTCATTCATTCATACATAATGATCGAGCCTTCTAGTATGAGTGGGGCATGGCCGGTACAGAAAGCGGTGTTTAGGAAGAAATAGCTATTTCCTTGGTAGGTCGGGCGAGGGTACAGTTGGACTCAAACACGAGCAAGGTCACTGGGCAGCACAGCCCCAAATCTGTGTGGTCAGGGAGACTCCTTGGATGCTGGGCGTCAGGAAGGTCACAGGTAGGGACAGCGTGCATCCAGGACTCAGAGTCAGAGAGCAGCCTTGAGACAGTGAATTGAATGGGATACCAGGCCATGGACTGAGGGCCCTAGGGTTTTAGAGCAAAAGGCAGCTGGAAAGTCCCCTAAACCCCTTACACAGGGGACAGACCTGAGGCCCGGAGAGAAGCAAGGAATGCTGGGATTCAGTGGCAGGGCTGTGTCCACAACCCCGGCCACCAGCTCCTAGGCTGGGACCCTTCCTCTCCTCTGTTCTGTTTTCTAAGGGACTGTGCTGAATCATAGTCCACATTCCTTAACCACTCTCTAATGTGGCCACTCACCACGAGGGTAAGTCCAACCCCAGGAGCCTTAGAGAATTTAGGTCTCAGGGAGGGAGGGCACAGAGCAGAAGCACTGGAAGTGAGACAGGATCCCAAAGGAACCCGTTAGCCACCTAGTGTGGAGGTTGTGAATATTAATTCCACCCAGAAAACCAGGGCTGGGATCCCAGCTCTGCCCCTTACTAGCTATATGACCTTGGGCGAGTTACTTCATTTCCCTGACCTTCAAGCCTAACTGGGGTGATAGTGACCTACGTTCTAGGCTTGTGCAGCAGAATAAAGAAGTTATTGTATCTGAAGCCTTTGGAAGTGTATCTGGCCTATTATAAGCACCATATGTATGTTAAGGTTGTTAGTACAAAGTCTGAGGTTACTGCTTAAGCAGATTTGTCCCCTGTCCTGGAGCAGGGTGTGTGATCTGACCTGTGTACTGAAAGGGAAGGGGACAGAAGGATTGCACTCCCAGCACAACTTAGGAATCCTTCAATCTGCTCTGTGTGAGCTGGTTCAGAGCACCTCCTGTGCTCCTGCTTAAATCTCCCATAGAGCACATACACTGTTTCATCCTGTATTTGTAAATAGTTGAGTATTTGGCTTCTCTTCCCTATGAGAAAATAAACATCTTGAGAGTAGGAGCTGCATTTTATTAGGAAAGAGACTCAGGCCTTGATTTAGAAAATATGGATTCAAATGATTTCATCTGAATGATACAGCTTCACTTTGCCTTGCTTTGTTCAATTATTTTTTTTCAAGATTTCATTTATCTATTTGACAGAAAGAGAGAGAGATTGAGCACAGGTGGGGGAGGGACAGAGGGTAGAGGGAGAAGTAGACTCCCCCCTGAGCAGGGAGCCCGACACGGGACTCGATCCCAGGACGCCAGGATCATGACCTGAGCTGAAGGCAGCTGATTAACCAAATGAGCCAGCCAGGCACCCCGCTTTATTGAATTATAATTCATAAAGCTCCCATGTACAATTCAGTGGCTTGTAGTAGATTCACAGAGTTGTGAAACCATCATCACAATCAATTTCAGGACATTTCCATCACCCCAAGAAGAAACCCATACCCATTCTCTAGCACTTCCCGGGATGGTTGGTGGAACATTAAGTGAAACTATGCATGGGAACAGGACTGAGCACAAAGCCAGGAACACAGTTGGTGCCTAAATGATATCTGTCCCACAGGCCCTAGCACAGGACTTGGTATAGGTTAGTGGGGTTGGATTCCCCCACCCCAGAAACACGAAGGCAGCTCTGCTAGGTCCCCTTGCCAAAGCCCGAGGAAGCTGAGCTCCCTTGTGGAGGCTCACTCCCAGGCACTGCTTATGCTGGAACACAGGCTGAGGTGTTGGGGCATGGGTTCAGCAGAGGGAGAGGTGTTGACCAGGAAATTTCCCATACACAAAGCCCATCAGGAATTATCCAGGAGACGGTCCCCTTCTCCACGCCTGGCAGCTCAGGGCAAAGAGAAACAGTGGCCCCTGTGCCTCATGGCAAATTGTCATTCAAGAACAGCCACTCTGGAGCCCAGGTGATTACAAACCAATTTGGCTGCTCTCTGAAAGTGGTTTCATTTTCTCCCTTTTCTTTCTTTCTGCTTCCAAGAAAAAGAAATTCCAGGCTCAAAAAACATCATTTTCGTAGCCCGATTGTCTTCTTGAACAAGGACATGGCTCAGGGCAGGACTGGTCATTATCTGCATGTGGGCCCTGAGAAGATGGCACAGAGCCGGGGGTCTTGCCTGGGTAGCCACAGTGCATGACAACCAAGGACAGTTCTTGTCTGTTTTCTCTCTTAATTCCTTCCTAGCACCCAGTGTAGTGGCCAGTGCATAGTAGGTGTTTGATGGATATTTGCTGATTGAATTAATGGTTTATAGAGATGGGTGGATGGATGGATGGCTGGATGGGATGGATGGATGGGATAGATGAATGGGATGAATGGATGGGATGGATGGATGGGTGGATGAATGGGATGGGTGAATGGATGGGATGGGATGGATGGATGGATGGATGGATGGGATGGATGGGATAGATGGGTGGTGGATTTCACTAGAATGTAAGTTCCAGAAAGGCAGGGGTTTTCATCTGTTCTGTTCACTGATATATGTCCAATGCCTAGTGCTTGGTGCATAGTAGACACTCACTAAATGTTTGTTGTTGAAATGGGTGCATGGGGGCACCTGGGTGGCTCAGTCAGTTAAGTGTCTGCCTTCGGCTCAGGTCATGATCTCAGGGTCCTGGGATCGAGTGCTGCATTGGGCTCCCTGCTTGGCAGGGAGTCTGCTTCTCCCTCTGCCTTTCCCCTTGGCTTGTGCTCTCTCTCTCACTCTCTCTTGCTTTCTCTCTCTCAAATAAATAAATAAAATCTTTAAAAAAATGAAATGGGTGACTGGATGGATGAGAGAGTGGATGGATGATGAATGAATACTAGTTTACTTTCAAATAGCATTTTACAGTTTATATCCTTGACATTCTTCAATCCTCAGCCAAGCTGTGCAATATAGTCTGGGCAGGTGCATAATTGGCCACTCCTTCCTTCGAGCCAAGCAGTATTCTCAGGATTGCATGCCTACTTCTGCCCCAGGAATACCCTCCAACTTTTTTCAGAACAGTGAGCTCCTCCAAGCCTGAGTATAAATCTTACTCCTATTTCTAGTACTGAACACAAGGCCCACCACACTGTAGATAGTGTGTATTTGTGGACCAAGTAAGTTTAGTCATTGCCACTTTGGAGTGGGCCAGAGAAGTGACAAAACCAGTTCTGGCCACACAGCTAGTAGGTGGTAGAGAGAGGACTGAGACTCGGCTTCAGACTGCCCATCTGGGGCTTGTTTCATGTCAGGTAAGAGTGAAGATGATTTGCCTTTCTCTAGAGAAGGGGGCAGCCCGCATGAATAACTGGCAGACCCATCATTCTAGGGAGCTGGGAGCCAAGGACAAGCAGCTTTTCCTGAGCCTCCTTGGTTGAAATGACTGCATCTGCCTAAGTCCCTGGCGCTTTGAGCAGACAGGGATTAGGTGATGTGCAGAAGCCTGGCCATCTATTGGAATTTAATGGAGTCACTGCCAGTAAAGATTCCCTAGGGCAGGAGGCAGATAGGATTTAGAGATAGAAGGGAGGAAACTTCTCACTTTTGGAAACTTGTGTTTTATAAGTCAAGGCCACTTTTGATCAATGCAAACTTGACCCTTGTGAAATAAAGCCCCGTCCCAGTCCTTGTCGGCCAAGAATGAGAGGTTGTGTGGCATTGTTGAAGGGTGCTAGCCTTTGGCTTCACAAAGACCGGGATTCGGATATAGGCCCCACTGCCTACCAGCTCGGGGCAGCAGTTAAAGGGGAGGAAGTAAATGCCTTCTGAGCATCCAGCTCACACCAGTTCACTTGTCCTGGTATTGAGAGGCATGGATTCACTTAATCTTTCCCATAACCCCTTGGGATATAGGTATAGTTGTTCCCATTTGATGCATGAGGAAATCAAGGCTCAGAAAGGTTAAGTGTCTTGCCCAAGGTCTCACCGCTGGTCGCTGTTAGAGAGGCCTGTTTGGTCTGACTCTAACACCCTTTCTACCTCAGCACGTGACAAGCCACCAAACCTTTCTCCTCCACCTCCTCATTAATATAAGGAGGATAGCACTAGATTTTCCATCTGCTCAGTCTGTACCATAGATTGAGTGACCCCCTTCAATCACAGGTGTTTGCAAGAAGGCTCGAACTCTCCCGCCTGAGCAGGCTCACATTCTGCAGGCTATTTGCACCCACGATGCTGGCAGATTCTCAGATGACAAGTCTTTTGAACATTTGCTAATATCTCAACCCTTCTAATTAAAACCACTTTATCTGTGATGATTTTTAATGATAGCGTTTGCGGAGTTGGGATACTCTCTGGTCTCTCCAGTTCAGTTTGAAGTTTTCCCTTCTGAACAGCACGTGCAGTGTGGCCTTGATAATGGTCCGGTGGAGATTCTGCATGATCTGACCTGGTAGCCTGTGTATTCTCTTTTATTCCAGGAGCCTCTACTTGGGGCGGCTCGACCTGGCTGTCAGGTGGTCTGGCAGCCCATGTGCCAAAGACCCATGGCAACTTTTCTTGTTGATTACCTTCATTGCATTAGCTGAGTGCCGCTCACGCTCCACCCTCCCAAGGTGCAGGTGGACAGAAGCACCAGCTGGCCTGTGACCCCTCCCACTGTTCTGTCCTTCTAGCTGAGGACCTTTGTGCTTCAGGCCCTACATCCAATCCTGATCTGAAACTGGAGATCAGGGAACAACATCCTGAGTGATTGGTCTATTGGGATTCATTAAACTATGGTATTTACTCCTGGATAGTGAAAAAAATGTTATATCAGTTACTTAAGAAGGTATAACATATTTTCTTTGGGAGACAGTATCCAGCTTTTGAGGCTTCTAGGCTGGCCTGGCCCCTGGGTGCTTGTCTCATTACTTAGGCCTAGTTCCTTGATACAGTGAACGAGGTCCACCATAACTGGTCTTTATGTGCCTTCTTAGCCCATCTCCTACCACCCGGATGCATCCCATGCTTGGAAATGATGAACGCACGTCATCTTTTGGTCAGACTACCTCCTCTGCCTGGACTGTCCCTGCCTCGCTGCCCTGCCTCCCATTCCCCCAGCACACTAACTCCTCCTCACCCTTTAAAATGCGACTCAGGGGTTGCCTTCTCCGGGAAGACTTTGCCACTGATCCCAGCTGGGTGAGGCATCCTCAGCTGCCCTTACACCCTACCCTGTACGGATCTCTTCACAGCATAGGACAGTGGCCTGTCTGGGTGTCCTGCCATGTCTTGTGCATCTTGGCAACCCCAGAGGGCCTGGAACAGAACAGTCCCTTAGTAATTGTGGTGTAACCAGATGGATGGATGAATGAATAGAGATAGAGAGGTTGATCAGTTACCTAACTGAGCTTCCCTCTCGCTGCCAAAAGCCTCATCCCCAGAAAGCCCAACAGCCCAGTGAAGGTCATGAAATCTGAAGGTGGCCAGTGTGAGGCTCGGAGTCCAGGAGCAAGATGTTAGGAGTTGGAATCCAAAAGGCAAAGTAACTGATGGAGGGCAGGATTCCTACTGGATCCAGACACACCTGTCATAGATGTTCTTAATCCTTTAATCTTTTTTTTTTTAAGATTTTATTTATTTATTTATTTATTAGAGAGTGAGCGGGAGAGAAACAGCATGAGAGGGAAGAGGGTCAGAAGGAGAAGCAGGCTCCCCACTGAGCTGGGAGCCCGATGTGGGACTCGATCCCAGGACCCTGGGATCATGACCTGAGCTGAAGGCAGTCGCTTAACCAACTGAGCCACCCAGGCGCCCCAATCCTTTAATCTTTAATCCTTTAAACTCCGATATGAAATTTTTAAGTGGTTATGTTGCAGTTGGCATCATTTTGCAAATTCTCACTGATGGCTCTAGTTTCTCAGTGATGTGATCAAATTATCAGCTCTCTAAGCTTCAGGGTTGGACAGCCCCAGCTTGGGATTCTAGTTCTGCCAATTCCTGGAGGTGTGACCATAGACAAATCAGCTGTCCTCTTTGAAATTATCCATTCCTCTGGGGAATGTGTATACTAAATGAGATGATCAGTGGTAAGTGCAGGGAACTGGTAACACTCTCAAATGGGGGTAATTGAGGAAGAGTTTAACGAAGGTCAGCGTCTCAGGAAAGCAGTAAGGGATGGTGCAGCACCCCAGAATTAGCAACAGCAGGGAACCATTACCATCTGTAGGCCTAAAAGGGAAGGAGTTATACCTGCAGGAGAGGAGGCTGAATAGGAGCCATGGCCTTAGGAAGAAGAAATAAACCACTGCCATTCATGGCCTAGCAGGGAGGGGCCAGGGGGAAAAATTACCCCAGCCCCCTTTTCATCCCACCCTAAGAATGGTGCCTCCCCCTGGCTAAACCCAACCAGATACCAGAGGGAAAGAAAATCAATGATAATACCCCAAAGGTCAGCGTTCTGGAGTCCAGGGCAACATAAGAAAGGGTAGAGAAAGAAGCTAGAGGGGCAAATGGAGAATGTCCAGCCCAGCCCTGTCCTGACCAAACAGTGGGCTCTCAGTGTGGGCCACTTGTTTTCCTTACCTTATTAACATCTCTCCCTCTTAGGAAAAGGGACAGAAGAGAGAAGACTAAGCAAATCTGAACCCTCCTTATAGGTTCTCACAAGAGCGTGTTAAGAACCAAGTTGAAATAGAAAGAATAAAGAATTTTTAAATGTTGATTATCTGTGGATTTCTTTTATCCACGTTATCGCTTTCCGCCAGTAGCTGGGATAACTGAAACCTCATTGCCTTCTCTAACTGCAGCTGTTGGATGTGCGGAATGCACATCAAAGGTGTTTTTGTAAGGAGCTGTATGCTGTAGTTTTTAATTAATTTTAATTTTATTTTTACAGTTGATCTAATAGAGTCAAATGAATCTTTATTGCTCAGATATCACCGAACTGGTGAAATAGGTCAGCCTTCCCAGGAGGAGTTCTTTGAACTTCTTCGCATGTGTAAATCACCCGGCTGTGGTCTTGCAGGGATCGGGGTGAGATGCAAATCAGGTGGCAGGAAAAGGGGGGGCCAGAAGGAGCAGATGGTGTCAGCATCCTCTTCAGTCCCTGGACGCGCCCTACTGCGTGCTGGGCCCTGAGTGATAAAGGACAGAGGGGTCGCTGTGCTTCTCAGTGGAGAGTCCAGTGGGAAAATGCACTTGGATGCTTGAGATGGAAAAGAGCAGGCGCCTTTCTTTTTCCTTCTCAACCGGCAGAATCTTACCATGCCTGCCCCTCCGCAGTGGCCTCCAGAGCTGTCACCCTCGGGGCCACTGCCCATGCTCCCCAACCCAGAGGGACCCTCTCAGCCCAGGGGGATTCTCCTACAGCTCTCCTGGCCCCACGATGTCCTCCCAGTAGCTCGGGACTTTCCCTGATCTCCTTCAAGGTTTTCAAGGCTGCACGCGAGAGCATCTGTTCTACTGAGACAACCACTGTGCTCTTTGCACCTTCCAAGTCCCAGTTCCTTCTTTTTCTAGTTGTCCCTATGGGAGAACAGCTTGGCTTTCCCAAGGAACCCAGGCAGGGATTCAAAAAATCTCCCCTGCTGTGTGCTTCCCAGTGCACATGTTTGCTTCCACTGGCGTGGGGGGCATGGTGCTCCCAGCCTCCCCAGCTTCACCCTCCCCCCCCGCCGCCGCTTGCCTGGCACTGGAATACATGATGAGAGTCAATGCATAGTATTACACTAAGTCATAACATTTATTAGATCTTTCATGTGTCTGAGGGAAAGGAAAACAAAAAATGGCTTTTAAATCTCACTGCCCAGATAACTCCTATTAACTTAAAGAAAAAAGAATAGATGTACATGGTCAGAAAGTGCAGAGTACAGAAAGATAAAACAAAATACATAACTCGTCTGACGTTCCTCCTTGCCTCTCTCCAAAGGTGACCACTCAGAAAGAGTTTGTTGGTATTTTTCCAGAAGAAAAAAAAGGAGACTCATGTTTTATTTACACCAAAGAGGTCATTTTATCCACCATCTACACCTTGTGTTTTTCCTTGACACATATTTAGATGTTTCACTCTTAATCCTTATAGAACTCACTCTTGTTAACCTCTGCATATCCTTCCAGAGTTTGAACATACCAGAGGCAGTTAACCTCCTCCTCTGTCCATAGACATTCAAGTCTTTCGCGTTTTTTGAGCTAGATACTCTTTATGTTTTGAACTCTTTAGTGAATTCTGCATATTGCCTATCCAGGCATATTTAGGGGGATAACTGGAAAGTCAATTACTAAAACTAGAACTGATACCAAAAAGTAGGTAAAGTTAAATTTTGGTGCATATTGCCAAATTGTCCTGCAAAATGTTGGCAGAAGCTGAGAGTGCCCCCTTCTTAGGGGCAAATACTAGAAATTATCAGGTTTTTCCATTGTTGTCAGCCTGGTGGGGAAAAAAATACTATTTCATTGTTGTTTTTTTCTGCATTTCTTTAATTATCAGTGCAGCCAAACATCTTTTCATATGTTTATTATCTGTTTGTATTTGTTCTTCTCTGAACAGACTGTTCATATCCTTGTCTATTTTTCTCTCCTACTGGACCAGAAATAAATTTTAAAGTATTTTGTGAAATCAAATGCAGGATCCAAATCTCAAATATTTTAATTTTATCATTGATTTTATTTCCGTTTGTATTGAGATGGCAAATCGCAGGGAGGGCTGTGTGTCTGAACATCTTTATACTCTGCTGCTTGAGCAGGGAACCCTCTGTAACCTCTCAGAAGGGTCTGTCTGTTCCCACCCCAAGTAGAACAAGGCAATTAATTATTTAGCATCCCAGTGGTTCAGAAGGGGAACTCTACCAGTTGAAACCGTGCTCTGGCAGCTGCTAAGTACCATGCACTAAGACACGGATCAGCTGTGGGACTCCGTGCTGTCCATTTAGATGAGGCCTTCACCAGCTGCCTGTTGTGAGCCTCCGGGGGTCACATCCTTGACACCATCTGCTGGACCATGAAGATCATCAGCATGCCAAGGAGTCTGACAGGCTGTGATTATTTTCTACTTTCGTGCGTTTTATTTTCCTGGCATGAAGAGGATTCATTTTCTGGGCAAGCTCTTTGTGCATTAGACACCCCATAAAAGGAAACTGAGCCCCCTTGGGTACATTGATGAGTTTGTCCTGGCCTGAAGGTGGTCAGGCCCTGAGTGTGAGTTTGGGTGAGCGCAGCTGATGTTTTGGCCCCAGTAGATGGGTTGTTATTTCACCTGTCCGTTCATCCATCCCTTCACCCAACAAACATGGGTTCAGGGCAGCCCAGTATAGAAGCTAGAAGTTGAGGCTTTACATACAGAATAAGCCTCAGTTCTTGAACTTTCTCTTGCAAGCTGCATTATTTCTTGCTTCTTAGGGCCTTTGAGTTTCCTTAACTATGAGATGAGCAACAATGCCTACTTCAGAGTTGGGAAGTCTGTTGAGATAATATATGTTTTAGGCAACTGTTGCTACATCATGCAGCATTAACAAGACACTGGAAAATTCAGCTGCTTAAAGCAATAATTTATTCCTGCTCCTGTGTCTGGGCATCAGCTGGGTGTCAGCGGATCTAACCTGCACTCAGCTGGGCATGGCTCCGCTCTGCAGGTTGGATCCAAGTCTGCACCATGAGCTCTTCATTTCCTTGGATCCATGGGGTACCTGGGGCAGCATCTCAACCGTCTGCCTTCTTTGAGAAGCACTGGAAAGTTCAGAGCGAGGGCCATGAGATGAGGGATGAAGAATTAGGAACAATAATGCAGTCTTCCACTCCATACACTTCCTGGGACAGAGTGCTTGTCCTCGTTCCCTGGCTGACACACTAGAGTGGACTTCTTGACATAGCGCCATTCTCCCCCTGGATGACTGCCGAGTCTTATGCTTCTTTTCATCCACCCACTCTTATCATCTCTTCATTCTTCAGCTTCCCAAGGACTGATCTTCTTGAGAAAACTAAAGGAAACTAACACTCAGAGAGCTTTTACAATTTTTTTTTTCTTTGCCTTTACTATGCTGTAGTTTTATGTCATTCTCAGTTCTGGAATATTCTCAGCTGTTTGTTCTTCAAGTATCTCCTCTCCCCCATTCTTGTCTTTTGAAATTCCCGTGAGATCTATGTTACCTCTTCTGATTCTGTCCACCTTTGTTTTAATACATCTGTCATATTTTCCATTTATCTCCCTGAGCTACATTATGGGAAATTTCCTCAAACCTATCTTTGAGCTCCCTAGATCTTACTTCAGCTGCACATAATCTGCTGTATCATTTAGCCTCTGGATTTTAATTTTAATGACGGTGTTTTGTTTTTTTCATTTCCCTGGTTTTATTTGGTTCTCTTTCAAACCTGCCTTTATTTTTTTTTCATGGCGTGTCTTGTTCTTTTAATATGACTTTTATTCCTTCACTTTTCTTTTTTAGTCATTTAAATACATTTATAATCTATCAGATAATTTTAGTATTTCAAGGGTGTTAAGCCTCCTTATTGTGCCTGCTGGTAAAGTGTTTTCTTGGCTAATTTTTTTTTTTCTGTAAGCCCATCTTCAGGTGATGTGGTTTTAGTTGTGGTTATTGTTTTATTTATTTGAGTGGGATTTCCCTCCATTCAGGCTTATGGAAGTGCCCTTACAGACTCTATAGAGTTATTTTGTGCCTGATTTGACCAAACGACACAGAGTTTTCACTGGCCCCGGGCCAGATTTTACATTAATTTCTTGGTTTAGGATTCCTGCAACCCAGAGGTGGTGTAAATTTGGACTTTGTACTTGCATATGGTACAGGATTGAGTTTGTCTGTATCATGGGGTAATTTTTGTTTTCTTCCCAGAGCCCTGAGCAAAAGCAAGCTTCTTAGCCTCGACTATAGTTCAATGGACAGAAATCTCATTTGTGGAGGAAAGAGACCCTTTCGAGAGCCTGACAGGGGCTTCGTTCCAACCCCTGCCTCCCATGCCACTGGGTCTCCCTCTTCTCTTCCCCACAGGGATGTTAAAACCCCAGTCCTTAGCTGTTACGTCCATGTCTGTGTCTCACATACTTGTGGGTCACTTCCGCTTCTGCTCTTCCACTCATGGCTCTAGTTTAATGTTCCTGATTTAATTTTTTCCATTTAATTTTGTCCCACATTTTTATATGGTTTTGGTCAGAAGGGAGAGCCTGTAAATTTAGTCTACCATATTGTCAAAACTGGAAACCAGAAGCCCAACATTTACAGCTTCTCAAAAAAAAAAAACCAAAAAACAAAAAATAAAAACACTACTGGGTCCTTTTAACTTTAAACTTCTTACCAGGATATAGCCCCAAAGTTACATGTTTGCTAATTATTAAATGAACTAATAAATAATTGAATAACCAGACACTTGTTGGATTTAAGAAATGATTGAGCATTAAAGCCTTTGCCTAGCAGGTTGCTGTCTAGAGTCGCCTTCTATTGACTCCTGTAATAATTAGAACTTCAATTATTCATTTTCAATTAGAAACATGGCATAATGATCACAAATGTCATTAAGAAATTGAATTGTGTCTAATGCTGGATTGATAGAAGGCTATATTTCCTAGGACCGTTTCTTTCTTTAATGCCGGGAAACCAGACAGCCTCAATTAGAAGAACCAAAGTTACAGCAGAACTTTTGAAAGATGCAAAAGGAAGCATAGGGCAGCAAGGTTGACCCTCAGTGGCATGGACATGTGTGGCTCCATTCCCCACTTGGGACAAATGTCTCCAATCTAATTACTCCCGGACACAGGTTTGAAAGTCACCAGATGTGTATTCCTCTTCTAGCTCTGTCACTTCCTACCTTGTGCCTTGCATCCTAGGTAACTTCAACACAAACACAAACAATGACCCTCTAGCCAGAGAAGAGCCCTCAGTGGGAAGCACCAGCACTTCTATGTGCCTGCCCTGTGCCTGGCACCCTGCTCAGCCCTGTACTTGGCTTCTCTTGGTCTCACAGCTGATTTCCTAGGCATTTTCTTAGGAGAAAATTAGTGCAGAGCATGGAGAGATGGTGTGTTGGGAATCAGTGATGCATAGTGTTTCTGTAGTGAATGAATAATGCTGTAACTACTGCTAAGAGTAAATGGATATTCGGCTCCTACTAGGTATCAGTTACTGGAATAGTCACCTGACATACATTTTCTAATTCAGCCTTCAAAACCATCTTCTGAGATTACTCCTACTTTAAATATGGTAAACCAGCTTGACGGGGATAAGTCACCCAAGACCACGTGGCTCGGGAGTGACAGATCTGAAATACCCAGATCTCTGATTTTAGATGACCAGATTATCAACATTGTGTATAGAGAAAGTGAAGAAGCTGGGGGAGTATTTCTCAAATAAATGAAGTGTGTGAACATTATGATATGTTTGGGTGGCTCAGAAGCTTTTTTGCATAATTCTTGTTTCTCAGAAGAGTTTCGGATGGCTGAGTTTGCTGGATAGATAAATGTGAAATGGGACCCAGCACTGTGCCTGACATATAGTCGAGGCTTAATAAATATTTAATGATCCAATCAATTCATTAATGATTTAGTTATTGGCTGAGGGTTATACTGTCATTTTTTTTTTTAAAGGTAGTCTAGAAGCATGGTAGAAAATGCATGGATTAGGCTTGGAATTAGAAGGGCCCATATCCTGCAGAAGAATGAAACTGGACCACTTCCTTACACCATACACAAAAGTAAATTCAAAATGGATGAAAAACCTAAATGTAAGACAGAAATCCATCAAAATCCTTGAGGAGAACACTGGCAGCAATCTTTTGGACCTCAGCTACAACAACTTCTTACTAGATACATCTCCGGAGGCAAGGGATACAAAAACAAAAATGAACTGTTGGGGCTTCATCAAGATAAAAAGCTCCTGCACAGTGAAGGAAACAATCAACAAAACTAAAAGGCAACTGATGGAAGGGGAGAAGATATTTGCAAATGACATATCAGATAAAGGGTTAGTATCCAGAATCTATAAAGAACTTATCAAACTCAACACCCAAAAACAAATAATCCAATTAAGAAATGGGCAGAAGACATGAATAGACACTGTTCCAAAGAAGACATGTAGATGGCTAACAGACACATGAAAAGGTGCTCAACATCACTCATCATCAGGGAAATGCAAATCAAAACCACGATGAAGTACAATCTCATACCAGTCAGAATGGCTAAAATTAACAAGTCAGGAAACAACAGATGTTGGCAAGGATGCGGAGAAAGGGGAACCCTTTTGCACTGTTGGTGGGAATACAAACTGGTACAGTCATTCTGGAAAACAGTATGGAGGTTCCTCAAAAAGTTAAAAATAGGACTACCCTATGACCCAGCAATTGTCCTACTAGGTGTTTATCAAAAGGATTCAAAAATACTGATTTGAAGGGGCACATGCACCCCAATGTTTATAGCAGCATCATCTACAATAGCCAAATTATGAAAAGAGCCCAGATGTCCATCAACTGATGAATGGATAAAGATGTGGTATACATATATAGTGGAATATTACTCAGTGATCAAAAAGGATGAAATCTTGGGGCGCCTGGGTGGCTCAGTTGTTTGGTTAAGCATCTGACTCTGGATTTCAGCTCAGGTCATGATCTCAGGGTCCTGGGGTCGAGCCCTGCGTTGGACTCCCCACTCAGCGGGGAGACTGCTTGCCTCCTTCTCCCTCTGCCCCTCCCCCTACTCATGCTCACTCTCTCGTTCTCTCTCTTTAAAATAAATCAATCTTTAAAGAAAAAAAGAATGAAATCTTGCCATTTGCAACAAAGTGGATAGAACTAGAGTGTATTATGCTAAGCGAAATAATCAGAGAAAGATAAATACCATATCATTTCACTCATAATGTGAAATTTAAGAAACAAAACAGATGAACATAGGGGAAGGGAAGGAAAAATAAGATGAAAACAGAGTGGGAGGCAAACCATAAGAGACTCTTAACTATAGAGAACAAACTTAGGGTTACTGGAGGGGAGGTTGGGGGGGTTGGGCTAAATGGGTGATGGGCGTTAAGAAGGGCACTTGTTGGGATGAACACTGGGTGTTATATGTAAGTGAAGACTCACTAATTCTACTCCTGAAACCACTGCTACACTATATGTTAACTAACTTGAATTTAAAAAAGAAGGGCCTATGTCCAAATTTTTCTTAATATGTTTATTAGCTCTGTGCCTGTGGGAGGTGGATTAATCTCTTTGTGCCTCAGTTTCCTCATCTATAAAATTATCTACATGGTTCCTTGAGAAAAATGTAGTGCACCTAGTGTATATAGTAAGTAGATAAAAGCACCAGATAGTAAGTACTGGATAAAAATGATTGCTTTTATTGTAAGCACAAAACCAAATGGGAATTATTAATAGTTGTTACTGCGTGGCACTAGCGTTGTTGGTAACGAAGCTGAATAAAATGGGTGAAGAGCAAATCATTGCTGAAGAACAGGTCAGGGCACGTGGATCCCACAGACAGCATCATCAGAAAGTTGGAATTCAAAGGACATTCTTCCTCTTTCCCGGCCTTCTAAAAACTTGGTCACCAGCTCCTGCTATTATGGACTTGTGGCCAGGGGAAGTAACACATCAAAAGGAATGGGGTGGGGGAGGAGAAACTTGTCTTCCCACAAAAGGAACAAAAACAGCCCATTATTCAAAGTCTCTGCTGAAAGCGGAAAAAAAAAAATTCTCTGCAGAAAAAGTTGACCATATTCTGTGGAAGATGCTGTAGTTTCCATGGCAATTAATGGTGTTAAGTGCACTTCATAACTCAGAGGTCTCTAGTGAAGATAGAGAGGGAAAAGGGAAAAAGGTAGTTTTTTAAAAATAGTATTTGAAGATTTTTTTTTCTCTGAAAATCCTTTTACTGCCTCTATCGGGCAGGAGTTTTATTTTTGAGTCCTTGGAAAGATGTGCAAAATGACTTTAGGGATGGAATTATAGATACAATGGAGACACCCAGAATAGCTTCTCTCGGAGGCATGGCAGACACTTCTGAAAGAATTGCCAGACATTGACTCCGTGGGCCAGCAAAACCCCCTTCTCTGGCCCCGGAGGGAATTGCTCTAACACGGTGGTCCCTGGCCACAAAGGGAGGGGTTTGCCTTTTCTAATTCCCAGAACTGAATGAATTCTCAGGAAGGAGAAGTTTGCAGAACCTCTCCTCTAGCCCCTAAATCATCTAGGCCAGTCAGTGCAAACTCAGTCAGCAAGTATTTATTTATCAAATGCCTAACGGGTGCCAGGTACCTCGTTGGGACATTTGCACAGGTCTCTCAGGGTTAGAGTGATGGTGCCTCCACTCTGAGCCTCAGAGATGCTCAGTGAAGCTCCATAAGGTCACTACAAAGCTCCAGAAGAACCATGATGGAAGACTTGGCCCTGTGCCTATCTAAGGGGCCAGAGTATGAGCCATCTGGGTGAACAGGGCTTCTTTGCTCTCCTGTGAAGACCCAGCTGAAGGTATGGGCCACACTGTAGCTCATTGCCCTTTATCTATTTTCTTACCTATAAAATGGGTGAAAGGAACACATATGCAAACTTAAGGCCTGCCAATGTTCAAATGCCCTGGGAGTCCAGAAAATTCCCTTGTCTTAGTTCAGTCTTTTGATATAAAAGAAGTTCCTCAAGAATGCGAGTCTGGTGTTGAAGGAGGCCATGGTGTATCATGGCACCAGAGGCATCGGCCTAGAACAGCCATGAGTTAAATCCTGGTTCTCCCATTTCCTGGCCAAATGGGGTGGGACATTCACATATTTCCATTGCTATAGAATAGATTGTTGATGGTTACATCGAGTCCTGTTGTAAGGATTAATGACAATGGACGTAAACACCCAACCCAAGACCTGGACCCGTTGGGGCCTTACCTACCACAGTCAGGTGGTAACTGTGGTGGTGACGCTTTCTGCTGTCCTAAAGAAAGACCGAGCCTCCGGGTCACTGCTGAAAGCGTGGTGTGGGCACGTTCTTCTCGAATGCTGAATTCCTGTTCCATTCTTTCTTTAAATGACTCCGCTTTAATTTCTGGGGATGACATTCTGGAGTCCCCACTGTAAGGTAATCCTTGTCTTTTGGTTTTGTTTGGAAGTCTTTGAATATTTTATTGTGAAGTATAGTATTCGTACTGAAAAGTATACCACGCATATATATACCAAGGAATAATCAAGAAGTGAACACCCATGTCACCACCACCCAAGCACAAAAGGAACACTGGTAATGCTCCTGAAGCCTTCTGGGCCCCACGCCATTCACAACCCTCCCATCCTCCCTTCGCCCCCACCCTGCCTTTGATGAGAATCTCATCCTTCCTTTTCTTTATTGTTTTGACATCTACGTGTGTGTACAGAAACAGTTTCCCTTAGTTTTGCCCATTTTTGTACGTTGTATAGACAGAGTCACATAATAATTACCTGTTTGTGCCTGGTCTTCTTTGCTCAATACCATGTTTTTAAGATTCATTTAAACACTGTGTAGTTCAAGTGTGTTCATTTTTGTTGGTGTGTGATATTCCATTGCACACGTATCCAGAAATTAGCTGTTCTGCTGTTGAGGGGGATTGGAGTTGTTTCTGATGTTTGACTTATAAACAGTGTTGCTCTGGACATCTTCCTATGTGTCTTTTAGCTGTGCCTGTCTGTTGGGTGTGGAAATGATGGGTCATAAAAGGCTAGGATCTTCAACTTTCCTACATAATGCCAAATTATTTTCCAGTGAGTTTGCTCACTTGCCTTTTTATTAATTTTTGCTATACACAGATAGCTCTGCCAACCGCATGGAGAGAGGCCCCGGTTTCCTCAGTTTTAAAATCCGAGAAATAAAAATCATCTCACAGGTTGTAATAAGGATGGGATGAAATAACATTTGTGTGCTCAGCAATGTCTTAATAATAGCTAACATTTATTGAGTACTCTGTAAAAGTAGTCCATTTATCTGGCCTCCTCATTTATCCTTTCCATGCGTTTATCTGTGGAAATTTGGCTGAAATTATAAAGGGACTTTATAATTTCTCTTGGATTCTTCTCGTGTTCTACTAACTTGATCCTTTTCCCTCTCTTTCTTCTTTCCTTTCCTTTCCTTTCCTCTTTTCTCTTTCTTCTTTCTTTCTTTCTTTCTTTCTTTTCTTTCTCTTTTTCTTTCTTTCCTTTTTCTTTCTTTCTTTCTTTCAACTAGGTATTATGTGCTTTTCACGTGTCATCCAATTTAACCTTCTCAACACTGCCATGATGTTAGTTCTATTATTATCTCTGACTTTCAGATGGAGAAACTGAGGCACAGAGTAGTGACGTGATTTGCCCAAAGTCTTCCAGCTAGTAAGTGGGAGAGCCAGGGTTCCTATGCATGTTCTCTGCTTGCACGGAGGGTACCCAGCCAGAACTCAGCATGAGGGAACATAGTTGGTGCCAGTTAATGCCCTACTGATGCTTACCTACCAACCTGCCACGAGTTTGGTTTTTCTCAGTGCAACCTGGGCTGAAGTTGGACACGGAGACTGAGAAACTCCGTAGAGTCAGTCAGTCCAGCCTGCCCTGGTTGCAGAGCTCTTGCTGTACCGTAGGACCTGCAGCAGGCGGGAGAGAAGCTCTGGACACAGGCGTGCGTGTGTTCTTCCAGCCCAAAGGATTTAGTGCTGTGAGAGCCATCATGGCTGCAAAGAGGTGGCATATAAGGAGATGGTTTGCTGTGTTCAGAAGCAAAGATAAAGGGCCATGCCGTTGAGAGCACTTCTGCCTAGAGAAATCAAGGAAGGCTTTCTGGAGGAGGTGACCTCTGTGGCCTTGTTTCCTCAAGCTCTCTTTGACTCTTAGGGAGTTGACCCACCATTAAAGAAGACTTTGCCCCCCCTGCAGCCTCCCTGGGCTCCGCCTTCCTTTGGCCCAGAGGTCTCTGGTTATTTAAGAGAGGCCCTGGGCAAAGATATCCCCCCTTGCTCTGAGTCTTCTTTGCTATCTTCCCTTTCCCTCATCCCTACTGCTAGTCTGCTGTGGATACAGGCTTGTGAAAGAGAGGACTGTTTTATAACAGGAGCTTAACATGATTCATTTCAGATTCCCCAAGGACTTTTGTAAAGTTTGGAATGAGTCATAATATATTTTTTTATTAAACTCCAAGACCCAACAAGCAGGAAACTCTGTTCGACAACATAATATAACTGATATACTGCAAAGCGGGCTTTTTTATGGGTGAGTCCTCAAGCTGCTTCAGAAACTTTCATGCCTGCCTCTCCTATCACTGCCTGGTTCTGGAGGGATGTTCGCAGGGCTTTAGAGACTCAGCATGCCACTCTCAACACACACACACCCACACACACACACGCATGTGCACACACATGCACACGCACACACACACGCTGTGCCTCCTAATACCACCATCAAAAGCTGAGGGACTCAGGACAAAAGCAGGACCTCTTTGCATTCCCACTCCAGACTTTCCAAGAACTAAGGCCTACCATGTTCTCCAGAACACACGAGGCCCCAGAGCGGCATGCAAGCAGGCTGAGACCTGCTCCCCCCCACCCCATGAAGCTCTAGTGTAGGGCGGGATTCTCAGACGGTGGTCCCTAGACCAGCAGCAGCAGCACCTCAGACTTTTATGAACTGCAAATTCTCAGGCCCCAACCCAGACCTACTGAGTCATAAACTGTGGAGGTCGGGCCCAGCGATGTGTGGTTTAAGGGGCTCTCCTGGTGATCTGAGCCTTGCTAAAGTTTGAGAACCACAGGCATAGGGCCTTGTCGCTCCAGGTGTGGTCCCTGGACTTGGGGCTTGTTGGAAATGCAGATTCCCAGGCCCTCCGCAGACCTGCTAAATCCCAATCAGCATTTTAACAGGACCCTCAGTTGACTCTCACCTGCGTTAAAGTTTGAAAAGCAAACTATAGTAGGACACCCCTGGGAATTCTCCCTCTGCTTCTCCTGGGCTGTGTGATGGTGGCTGGACACATGACTTCTCCGAGCCTCACTGCGCTGATGGGTAGACACAGAGACTGTTGTCCTCCTGGTTGTCGCACTGTTTACAAGAATGCATCCCACAGCCCCGGCTCCCCTGGAGGTGCTCAGAACCTCTTGCTACCTCTCCCTGGGGAGCACATAACCTCCAATTGGAGCTCTCCAATTCCGCATATGGAAAGGCTCGTGCGGTTTTCCCTTTGAAGTGTTTTGTATTTGCTTTAAGGTCAGCGCCGTGTGATCCGGGCATGTCTGGTGACCTCTAGAGCACAAATCAGAAAGACTCCTTCAGTGCTGTCTAGAGCGAGACTGCGTGTGAGCACAGCAATCAGACATGGGCCGCACCGCCTTATCACACACACGGGAGGGTACTTCATGAAAGAAGAAAACAGGCTACCTCAAGTCTGATATGTTGCTGAGAAGTGCTAAAAATGACCTCAGACTCACAGATATGCCCCCAGGTCCTGCTGTGGCATGGACCCTTGATGGGAACAAGGATCACACAGAGCCCTGCTCTGTGCTCCCAGATGAAAAGCGACGAAGCCAGACACAAGGGGAGGGGACAAGGGGGGCTGGAAGTCCGTTGACCCTTTCTGGGGCCACCAAAGGGGAGACAGGAATCAAAGCCCTCCCAGACCCCCAGACAAGTGGCAATTTCCCTTCCCAGGGTGTAGTGTTTAAAAAACCACACCAGACAGGGCTGCCTGTGTATGCCGAGGGGCCCTCACACACTGTGAGGGGGGCGGATATGGGGACCGCTGCTCAGGAAAGCAGTTTGGCAATAGATTCAAGAACTTCGCAAAAGTCTATATCCTTTGACCTGGTAATTCTACTTCTGGGAATCTGTCCTAAGAAAATAATCTGAAATGCAGACAAAAATGTATACACGTGGGTGTTCCCTGCAGCTTTATGTACGAGAATGAAAAATTGGAAACCACTAAATGCTCCCCTTGAGGGAATTGGTTAGGTAAATTACGGTTCATTCTTAGAATGGAATATTTTGTAGCCGTTAAAAATGATGTTTACAGAGCTTTTAACGACACGGGGAAATGCATATGGTGTACCATTAATGCAAAGGGCAGGATATGAAATTATACACACAGTGTGATCTCCGCCGTGTAAAACAATCAGAGAAAACTTACAGGAAGGAAACACACACACACACACACACACACACACACACTGTTAACAGTGGTTGTCTCCGGATTGGGGGACTGTGGATGATTTTTCTCCTTTCCACCTTGCTGGTTTTTTTCTACATTTGGAAATGATTGCTTATCAGCTTGGGGAAATGTATTTATTTAAGCCTCACAGCCAATGAAGGGAAAATCACCATTAGTTTGAGCTCTGATGAGGGCTACCACAGCTGTTTTTCCCTCCTGTATATATATTGTTTTTGAAATCACAGAATAAAATTAAATAACCATTATTTACCAAGTTAAAATCAAATCAAAATAAATAAAGCATCTGAGGCCCTGTTGAGGATGGCGTCTGCTCCCCAAAGAAGTGATTGCCTGTTTCTAGCTTATCATTTTGCGGGGATCTTATGAAACCAGCCACTGTGAAATTGACTTCTAACTGATCCTAATTGAGATGGGGCCCAAACGCAAGGATCAGAAATGAAATTCGGGATGGCTGCCCCACGGTCTGGGCCGTGGCTGGGGCCCTGCACATCCCAGGTCGCAGATGAGCTGGCTGGGGGTTATGGTCTAGTTCCAGGTTCCACTCTCTGCCTTTCACGAATGACTCCAGGGTCCCGCCACCCATCCGTTGTTTCGTCACTAGCTCGGGGCTGACCAGGAGTTGAGTGTAGATTCCTGGACCTGCAAGGATTTTACAAGGCCTGTGGTTGGACATTCCATTCTCTACCCCACCACTGTCCCTCACCCCTGCACTCACTCCAGTGTGTACATGTCCTGCGTCTGTCCCTCTCCGTAAGTGTGTCTCACACTTAGTGCTGGTCTGCAGTGAGCAGGCTTCATGCTAGGCCTCTACCAAGCATCACCTTGTTTAATCCCCACAATGACCCTGTAGGTGAAGTATTATCAAGCCTCATTTTAGAGTGTAAAAAACTCAGACATTCTTCTTTCTGCCTGCTTGGGAAGCTCATAGGATTGCAGAAGTCAGCGTCTTCTCATTAGGATCTCTTCCAACTTTGGAGTGACCAATTCTCTTAACAGTAAAAGCAAATAGTCCAGGCCCCGACCCATAGGCTACGAGATACCCAGGTCCCTCCTTGGTCTCTCCAGATCTGCTTGGCCAACCTTTCCCTGCTTGCCACCTTGGTGCCTGGCTATCTCTCCCTGTCCTCCTCCCTTTGGGTCCCCCCCCACACACCCCTCTTCCAGCTGTCTGCTGTCAGATTCATTCATTGCTCTCTTAGATAGAACAATAGAACTCATCTCCATCTGAATCCAGGAGGCCTACCCTTTCATATCCCAATTGGCTCCTACCAGCATTTTTCTCCTCCAAGAGAATTCTCTCTCAGAGATACCTTCTGACTTATTTTCAAGCCAGCAGCTTTTACTGTGGCCAGCATTTTAAAATAACTTTGTGTGTGTACACTTCTTATTGTACTGTATGATGCAAAATAGAGCACTGAAAAACATCTAATATTAAACTGAGGAGAACTAATTAATGAGAAAGGAAATAGAACAACTGATATGATTTAAAATGATAACAGTACATTCTCACAAGTTTGAAAACCTCCATAAGGGAGCTGTTTTCTGGGAAAATGTAAATTACTCAAACTAACTAAAAAAAAAAAAAAAAAGTAGGAAAACTTTAAAAAGATCCTAGGCAAAGGGAACATTGAGAATGATTTTAGTGGAATGATTTATTTTTAAAAGGCCCAGGTAAGATGATTTAATGCTGAAACTTCCCACGTATCACAGCACAAATGATCAAAGGATTCCCATGCCTGCAAAGTGGACAAGCGTTAGGATTGGATGGCCTTGTGTTTAAATCCTGATTTACCAGGGGCGCCTGGGTGGCTCAGTCCCTTAAGCGTCCAACTCTTGATGTCAGCTTGGGTCATGATCTCAGGGTTGTAAGATGGAGCCCCATGTCCGGCGGGAAGTCTGCTTGAGATTCTCTCTCGCTCTCTCCCCCTCTGCCTCTCCCCCACCCCATGCATGCTCACTCTCTCTCTCTCTAATAGATCAATCAATCAATCTTAAGTCCTGATTTACCATTTACCAGTTGCATGGCCATGGATAGTTATTCAAGCTCCCTGAATCTCAGGTTTCCATAGGAATTCAGCAGTGGAAGTGGTCATGGGGAGACAGAGGCGCCCACGTGGGCTTTCTGGAGGATCTGGCTGGTGATGGGCTTGACTTACCAGTCAACTTTCACATTCTTGCTCAGGCCCTTTACCATTTCGGGATGGACTTGTAAGTTGCCTGGCCTGTGTTGTGGCGGAGTTCATGGCAAGGTAGTGCTGCGGACCCACGAGTCTTGTTATCACTGCCTGCATACCTACCCCAGTACTTCCAAAGCTGTCAACACCACTACTGATGACTGCCACAAAGCATGTCCTGGACCTGGCATGCTGCTAAGTTCCACATGCAGGAGCCCACTTCACCCTCACAGCAACCCTACACGGTAGATGCTATTATTGCCCCCATTTAAACGAGGAAACGAAGACAAAGACAGTCACAGAGAATACCCAAGTCACACTGTTAAATAACAGCACCAGGATTGGAATCAAGCCATCTGGCTCCAGAAGATTCCAGCACCACAGTTCTCTACTTCGACTAGTGCCTGGTATTTTTGGAGACTTTGACAGTTGATGGTACGATGTCATCCACCTCTGCTCAGTTCACCACTACTGTACTCAGGTGTAAGATAGGCAAGACAGTGACTTACCCCAAATCATTCTGCCAAAAGGGGATTATCCAGGATCTAAATCTAAGGCGTCCCTCTGGCTTTTGGAGTTCCCATCACTGTGGGGGATACAGATGCAAGAGAAGCCATCCCTGTGTCTCAGTAACCCACAGTCTCCTTATGGAGCACAGCTTGTGAGCACAGCCATTGCACCAACATTTGCCCCCAGAGAGATTTGCCAGGCCTCCTCTCTGCCTCCATCACCTTCCAGAAGCTTTCCCAACCTCTGTGTCCCATGGGAATTTCTCACTTCTGTGATGTCCTGCAGCTCCTAGGCTTCTTAGTGCCCCGTTGGTATTCCCACGGCATGCCATATGCTCATGTCCCAGACCGCTCAGGATTCACTCAGGCCTATTTTTGCCACTTTCTGGCAATGAGATTACGTGTCATCGTGATATGGGGATAGCAATGCCCTAAACAGTCATCATGGGGTCAGAATACCTGGGATGGTACCTTAGCTCTGGGCTTGGCCCTTTCTGTCTTTATACCTGAGAGCCCTGAGCCTCAGTTTCCTCATTTCTGGAATGGGGATAATGACGCCTAGCCCAGTGGCTAGAGTAAGGATGAAATATGGAAAGCAGTGAACAGAGTGCCTCGTAAGTACTGAGTGAATCCTGGTGATTCGTGTTTTATTTCTGACTATTACTTTTACATGGGGGTTACTCCCTTTGCCCTTCTCCTGTTGCTGTGATGCCTGGTCCCCATCAAGGCGCCATCATAACAGAGTCAGTGAAAGCAGGGGTACAGGACAGAGCATGGGCCCGAGATCCAGTGCACCCAGGTCTCTGCCACCTCCTGAGTTGGCCCCATACTCTATGGTTGACCTCCCTGAACCTCAGTATTCTCATCTGTAAAATGAGAATGATAACATCTGCCTCACGGGGTACTTGGGAGATTAATGAGCTGTGGGATGTGAAAGTATTTGACTCAGAAGCAAATATGACTTCCTTCCCTTTCATTGTTTGTATTTTTCATGGAACAGAGCCATATTTTTGACAAAAAGCATATTGCTGCAAGGGTTCTGTTGTTGGTTTGGTTTGGTTTGGTTTGGTTTGGTTTGGTTTGGTTTGGTTTTGGTTTAGTAGGACATTTCAAGGCTGGTCTGATGAGGAAGCATTAACCTAGCACCTGCTCTGAGCACAGGACTATGTGAGGATAGAGGGTATAAAATGTGCCTCCAGCCCCAGGGCCCTCTGATATTTTGCCCCTGGCTCAATGGGATCAGATTCTGGTGCAACCAGACCTGTCTCTGCAGAGACTACTCACCCGAGAGCACCTAATTTTGGGGGTCCCATTCCTTTGAGTTCCCAAGTCAAGGACAGCTTTCAAGGAAATGTTTATTTTCAAGTAGATAGAGGAATACAATCCAGACAGCACTCCTAAACTGTTAGCTGCATATTAATCTGCAGGGACTAATATCATAACATAATTAGTATAGCAGTGCTCCCAGCTTAATTGAAAATGCTGCATATGAGGGGCAGTTAATGAGAAATTCAAGGCTTGATGATTCAGAACTGCTGAGATTTAGCGGTTTAGTGGGTGTAGCGAGGAAATGTTGGATTTATTTCCCTTTGCTATTCTCTTTGTACATCTGGACAGGAAGGGCTCTGAAAGGAGTTACTAACAGTATGTACGGTTAGAGAACTTTGATTATCTGGAAGTCCCTCAGCTCTTCGGAACCCGGCAGAGAGCAAGCCAGGCAGGAAATGGGAGAAAAAACCTCTGTAGCAACAGAACACGTTGCAGTTTGTGTGTGTACCACAGTCCTTTCCCTTTTCTGATAAGAAGTCCTCCTGACCCACATCATCACCAGTTTGTTTAGTCTTACTCTGTAGAAGAGCTTAGTGAAGCTAAGCGACCTGCTCCCCTGAGCACCAGCAGCCTACCCGCAATGGCTCTGAGCAGTGGGACCCCCTCAGTTTAGTCACCCAGTCAGGAGGGGCTTCAGGGCACAGAGTGTGTTTTGGGCCCACGGGAGATAAAGACGCTTGAGAACAAATCCCTGCTCTCAAGGAGCTTACAATTTGGGGGCAGACAGATGTTGTCTCAGTCCTGCTTCTTTGTTTCAGACAACAGAATCTACTCCGGCTAGTTTAAATCAGAAAATGGATTTACACAGGATATTAAGTGGCTTGCAAACTTTCCAGGAAGGCCAGAGACCCAAGGTGGGATGCCACAGAACCAGAGAAGTCCCCAAACACCACATAGGCCTTCTGGAATGCAGTGTCCTTTGTCCCCATTCCCTGGGTCTCCAAACTCTAGGAACTCGACAGTAGAACCTACACTGTAGTTATCTGGATAAACAAACACCTTGGCCACCATGTTTGTGGGAAGCCTTCATGCACCTGTGACAGCATCTGCCCCCTGTGTTCCTGTGGGTGTGCTGGCTCCGTGGAACCGGGTTCTGGCTGCAAAGGGAGTCCATGTGTCATTTCCAGGTGGATAGCCCCTGTGGAGAGAAAGGCACATGGGAAGTGGGTGTCTGTGGCACCTGCTAGAGATGGGGCCAGATCATTAGAGTCCAGTGAGCCAGGTCCTGTTGAAGAGCTGTGCTCCAAGGGCTGACTCACCGTCTGGCAAGGTGAACGACAAGGGGAACACAAAGTGACACCTGAGTGTGGACAGTCGGGGGGGGAACCGCAGCACGAGAAAGAGTAGGCACGGAAACGCCAAAGGCACAAAATGCCAGGGCCACTTCCTTCAGAAACAAATACCACTGCCGAGGTACCAATCACAAAGGGCATCGTTGTACGAGAGCGGAGTCAAAAGTCGCTGTGCACCATCCGTAGCCATTAAGGAAAGTATAGATTGTATCCGGAGACTTGGATTAGAGAACAGGAACGTCTCTAAAAGGCTTCTGAAAGATTTCCGCCTTTCCCCCTGTCGCTATTTGGCGCTGCAGGACTGAGCTGCAGACACCTGGAGACCCGCGTAGCCAAGTTATGATTTCTCACCTAACCTGTGTCCCACAGTCGTCTCAGGCAACACAGGCATTGTGGCCACATCAGAGCCCGGACTCACCCCCCAGGATAAGTACCATGTGAGCCGGGACCCGGAACCCCAAGTGTCCTTACAGGAGGCCAGTCTCTCCCCAACAGAGCTGCAGACCCTTTCAAAAGACCAGCCCACGGCTGACAGCGCCGCAGCACCTTCCTCCTCGGGCTTGTATGAATGTGGGGAGGGAAACGTCTGAACTTCAGGCTGGCTGGGTCAAAGAAACCGGTCTAAACAGGCAAACAAATTCAGCTAAAAAAAAAAAAAGTATGTCAATTCTTATCCAGAGGCTGCAGGTAAGTCTTAGAAAACTAAAAGAGAATGGGGGAGGGGATTGGTGGGGGAGTAAGAGGGAAAAGGAGCAGTTTCCAAAGCACCACAGGCCAATTATCAATTTTTTTCAAGATTTTATTTATTTATTGTAGAGAGAGAGGGAAGAGCGCAAGCGCAGGAGCAGCGGGGAGGGGCAGAGGGAGAGAAATCTTCAGACTCCCCACTGAGCATAGAGCCTGATGTCCGGCTCAATCCCAGGACCCTGAGATCGTGACCTGAGCCAAAATCAAGAGTCGGCTGCTTAACTGAGCCATCCAGGCACCCCCCCAATTATTAATTTTTGAACATGACAAGCCTGATATATATTTGTGCATTTATATATTTATTTATAGTCCTATATTTATGTATTTGTATCTACACAGAGCCTGGCACTAGGCCTGTTTCTCCCATCCTCTGATCCAGTTTTCTGTTCCCTTCTTTCTGCCTTTCCAAACTTCCCTGCCCCAAGTCCCCTGCTTTGGTCCTTCATTAACAAGATTATCAGCAATAATGCTAACTCTTATTGTCATGTTATTATTAAGGCCTTCGCTTTCCTATCTTGTCAGATCCCACAGCTGGGGAGGAGAGCAGAAGCCCCAGCCCAGATCCTAACCCCACACCTCTCACTTTCTACTCCACCGCTGGGCCACCCTGCTTTTGGGAGTTTAGCTAGAATGTTTGTCAGGGAAACTTCCGGTGGAATTTTTTGTCTTCTGCTCTTTAGATCACGATAAGGCCCTGTGGCTTCCTTGCACTCAGTGCCAGAGACTTGGTTCTGGAAATCTGAATACTTCAGCAGCTATTGCCTTCTGTCCTCATCCGGGCAAAGCCCAGCACAGTGCGCTCTCAGCCAGGATGCAGGAAAGCCTTCGTGAGCGCGCTTCCTAAGGGAAGCACCAGCATTGGGCGATGAAGCTGTGTCTGTTCCCTCGTAGCAATTACCTGCACAATTACATTTCCAGCAGGTGTCACTTAAGAGGGTGAAACCCATTAACTGCTCAAATGAGAAAGCAGAAAGCAGCTTTCCAGAAGGCCTAGGAAAGCCGCTCTCTGCAGAGTGAAGGTAGTGAACACTCGGACGTTTCCTGGGCACTTGCCACTCCTCACTCACTTTGCCGTAAGTGTTCCCAGCCCAGCCCAAGGACAGCCCTCGGCGCAGAGGTGACCAGGCCCTGTTTGAACCAATGGAGAAACTGAGCTCAGAGCCCGGCAGTGAATTGCCAGAGGTCGCTCAGCCAGGTAGACCGAACTTAGCCAGGTAGGCGGAACTTAGCTAGGTAGGCAGAACTTAGCTAGGTAGGCGGAACGGACACAGGTGCACGTGCCTATATAAGGAATGGCATGTGTATAGCATTCGGTGTTTCGTTTAAGCCCAGAGAGGGCCAGACGCTCTCAGATTTTGTTCTAGTTTTCACGGTGCGCAGCATAAAGCAATTGTGTTTAGCAATATTCTCCCCATTGCTTATATGGGGAAGGAGGTGTCCAAAGGGAAAGAACATCAAAGGGAAGAAAGTGCCAGACATGTGCAAGCTTATTTAAATTGGCATTTACAATCAAAAGTGGGAATCATTGTCCTCCTTTTATAGGCAAAGAGACTGAGATGCAGACAAGTGAAGGCACTTGCCCAAGGCTACTTGACTAACAGGAAGCAGACCTAGGATTCGAACTCAGAGCCATCTGATTCCAAAGTCTGTGCTCCTTGCACTACATTGAATAGCCTCCCTTGGGATGAATCACACTGCACTGGCAACTGCATGCTCCCTCAGGTGATGCCAGGTGGGTGGGGAGTTCAGGGCCGGCAGACTCTTCAGTGCAGCTGTATTGAAAGGGCCCTTTCCTTCCTGCTCACACTCTGGGCTGAGTCAGAATGGCCTTCCATTCTCTCTAAGCATGTAAACTGTGTCTTCGGGCCATCTTAACCAAGGCCTGCCCATTGAAGGGTCATGAAAGGCCACCCAGAGGTGGGGAAAGAGTACTTGCTGGAGCTCTGCCAGGCCTGCTTCCTTACTAATATCAGACTCACCATCTCCTAGCTCCCTCTCCCCTCCCAAGTAAGAAATGATACACCTGGGTCCTCATTTAGCCTAAGTGGATGACACTCTGCACCATCTGGAAACTAGGGGTCAGCCTCCCCACACCATGTCTTTCAACCTTTCCTCTCTGTGAGCTTACCAGTTTCTATTCAATCCAGTTACCAAGATCACTTAGGTCCCCTACGTCCTTCCCATCTCCCTGCCTCTGTCATAATCTAGACTAGTGCACTTGCTTCTGCTGGTCTCTCGTTCCACCCCAGTCTTCCATATAGTAACAGATGGACTTTGTAAAACATTTGTTTGATTCATCCGACCAGCCATCCAACCTTGCCATCCACCAAAAAATTTCGCGGGGATATATGAGTATTTGCTCATACACTCTGCGTATATACACGTATGCTGTGTGTCAGGCCTTAGGCTAGACTCGCAATGCAAGGGTAGATAAGAAATGGTCCAATCTGCATGGAGGGAGATGCATAAATTACAGTATTCCTGAAGGGAAACCGAAGGAGTGGTGTGGGACTCAGCCTGGCAGCCTCAGTGGGATCAGAATTTTTAAGGTAAAGGTGGGGAAGGGGTTGGCCATCCAGGGAGAACACCAAGGTTTGGCACTGTGTTGCACATTTCGGGAACCACAAATACCTGGCAAGGTCAGGAAGAAGGCTGGTTGCTGGGAAGGCAGAAACCGCATCATGATGTGCCTTGTTCCGAAACTGGAATTTCAGCTTGTCGGCAGTCCGATGCCGTGGACGGTTTTTCAAATAAGGAAGGAATCTGGGCAGAGAGCTCCTGACCACTTCGCTCTCCGCATCTCACGTGGGCCCCCTGGCAAGCTGCTGTCCACGTTCTCACCTTCAACCAGACCTGCTTAGACTCCTTTCCTGGCTGTCTGACATTCTGCCTGCACCGCACTGTTCTTCTCCCAGACATGGCTTACCCATAAGAGTTCCAAATCACACTCTGAGAAATTCCTTTTTATTCTCTCTCTCTTCCGGACACAATGGGTCTTGAACATCAGTGTAAGTCACTGGGTCAGCGGCTGCCCAGCGAGTGGAGAGTGAATTGTTTTGGGATGCAGGCAACACCTCCTGGCCCATCTGCCCATCACTCTGGAGCGCTCGGTAGGCGCAGATAATAAACAGGCCAGATGCTACCTCCTGCTTTTCTGATCATCTATCAAAGAAATGGAAAACCCACGCGCTGTCGTGGCCGAATGCAGGTGGCATCCGCAAGTGCATGTTCAGTTTAAGAGCAGGTAAGAGGAAGGGCTCAGGTGTGGGCCACACCGAACAGGCTTCTGCGCCCAAAGAGCCCGCCCCAGCGCGCAGGGCTGGCCCCACCTGGTCCTCTCTTCTCACTTCATGCCAGCCTCAGCACCACCTGAAGGGCTTCCCTTACTGCCCTCTCTTCAGGCTCTCTTACACATCCCTGCCTCTGAAGAAAGCATGATCTAGAGCCCCGAAGAACTGGGTTGGAGTGCTTGGCTTTGTAACTTCAGGCACCTCTCTGAGTTTGGTTCCCACATTTGAAGCTCAGAGCTAAGGCCTGGGCCTCGCTCAAGCTTCAGAGCTGGGTGAATCAGAAGTGTTAGCATATGAGAAGAAGCTTTGTAACTGCCTTGGGGAAGAGGTATCTCTATCCCTATTTTACTGGTGAGAAAATTGGAAGCTCAGAGATGTTGAATAACTTGCTCGAAGTCGCACAGCTAGAAAGTGGATGCCCTGGATGTAGATTCCTGCAGCTGGGGGTCCCATCCCTTTTGTTCAGCTAGTCTGCCTGGCATTGTAGCTGGTAAGTAAGTACCTTTAAATGACTAGCTCCAAAGCATTGTCGGGGGTGGGGGCAGGGAGAGGGGGAAGGTTACTAATTTAGGTATAATGGTATTTTGTTTTTGCTCTAATTTGTATTTCTTTGATTACTAGAGAAACTGAACATTTTTCCCATGTGTGTATTCACTTACTATACTTCTTGTAGAACATACCCATGTCTGTTCCCAATTTATTTATTGGTGTCCTAAATTTTTTCCCACATCAATTTGCAGTGGATTGTTGCTGAATGGTTATTAATCGTCTTCTGCCTTCCATGCTACAAATATTTTTTCTAGCTTGTTGTCCTTTTTACTTTATTTCCTTTTGGTTATGCAGAATTGTTAAGTAAAATTAATTTCCATTCATGTTAATTTCCATTCATGTTCCATTCATAATCAGCATGCTAGAACCCCAGCCATGGTTTGGAAGTAGGTTTCCCCAGGCAACATATACCCCTTCCCCACCCCACTGAGTTCGGTGGGTTGAAGCAAGCATCAAAGGCAGAGTCGAGGTAAAAGCAGGTACCAGTGCAGTTCTAAGCCCGAGGGCCCTTGCTAGGCGGCCAAAGGACAAGTCTTTTGTGCTCTAAACATATGGTTGGTTTCTGTGTGTGCTTTACTGAAAACATTGGACTTTGATCTTAGCCAGAAGGCCCAGGGACTCGTTTTTAAAGTTTTCCCTGGGAGCACCCATCCCCCCACCTGCTGCCTGTCCATGTTATGGTGACCCGGATGGCTTCTACCGTGTCATGAGGCTCAGAAAACAGAAGACCTGGGTCCGTTGTTGGTGATGACTGCAAAAGTGCTCCAGACGGGGCTTTATAGATTATGAAGTGCTTTTTTTTTTTAAGTTTTTTTTTTTTAAGGTTTTATTTATTTGACAGAGAGAGACACAGCCAGAGAGGGAACACAAGCAGGGGGAGTGGGAGAGGGAGAAGCAGGCTTCCCGCTTAGCAGGGAGCCTGATGTGGGGCTCGATCCCAGGACTCTGGGATCATGACCTGAGCCAAAGGCAGACGCTTAACGACTGAGCCACCCAGGCGCCTATGAAGTGCTTTTCCATCCGTTTCTTAGCTGGTCCTCACAACAAGCCCCTAGGAGGTGATAAGATGATTTCGGCGAGCTGCTGAGAGAACGGAGGCTCAGCGAGGTTGTCCATGTCCCCACACTGGCTACTGGGAGAGGTAGCCCTGTCCTTAGATGTCAGAGCTGCTGTCGTCTCTGCCTTGCCAAGTTAGTTCCTGGCGATGGCCTTGACCTTCAGTAATGGAGCAGGAGCAGAGTTTGAGGTCAGAAATTCAGCTCTAAATAGAGACAGGCCGCACCCCTGCTCAGGAGCTCTTAGATTCTAAACTTCTGACCTTGCACAGTACACTGTTTCTTCTGACCACACGGAGATGCTGCTCCAGAGAGTGTGGGGGATGTCCTAAAAGAGGGAGCGGCGGCGAACGATGCTCAGTGCGTCCTGAACTGGCCTATAAGGCGTGCCCTAAGTGCTGGCTTCCACACTGTCTACCTTCAAAATAAAGCAACAGTCATCTTACCAGAAAAATGAGTTTTTTGCAGGAATAGCAGAGGAATTGCAATTTGGGACAGGCAAGCTATGGCAACCACAGGCTTTTCTGGAGATCAAAGGAGAAGAACATTATGTCATAGAGAAAGGAGGAAGTTGGGAGGGGCCCCTTGGAATGAAAGTCCACTGGAGGAAAGCAAGAGTTCAGAGGTTTCTCATTGACTCACTTGTGCTATTTTCTTACTGGTCGAGCTTGTTGCTGGGCAAGGAGAAAATCTTCTTTCCTCCTGCTGTTAAGAAGTAAATTGGGCTTCTCCTGTTGGTAATACAAGGTCCCTTTCTCCTTGTTGGGCTCTGAGGATGAGTAGTAGGGGGTGAGAGCTCCCCCCCTTCTGCCTCCCAACTCCATTTTAAATGAGGTTTCCTTTACTCAGTTTCACACCAAGAATTCCCTGTGTTACATAGGATCAGATCCTTCCCCTGGAAGTTCATAGTGTACTAGAAGAAACAGAGATGTACCCAAACAGCTACAAAAAGTGTATGCAATACTCCAGCATTTGTCAGTCATTCATTCAGCAAACATTAATGGAACATCCTCTCTGTGCCAAGCACTGTCCTAATGGAGCCAGAAGCACAATAGACAAATACCATGAAGCTTACACTGTGGCAGAGGAGACACACCATAGCAAGTTAATAAACAAGTAGCATGTCAGATGCTGAGGAGTACTGTGGAGAAACATCAGGAAAGGGGTTGGGAGTGTTGGAGGGAATCACAGTTTTAAGTCAGGCAGTCAGGAATGGACAGAAATGTACAATGTAGCACAGAGAAGAAAGGTTTCGGCTAGCCAAGGGGAGGGATGGCATTACTGGCTGAAGGAACAGCAAATGCACAGGCATGAAAATGAGAGGCTATGGGCATGTTTGGGAAATTGCAAGCGAGTCAGGTGCAGCAAAAGGAAAGGGAAGGAAACTTGAGGACTTGATGCTGGAGAAGACAGCTGTGGCCACATGGTGAGGGTCTGGTGTGTCCCCAGGGGCAGGGATGCCAGTGACCACGTGAACACTGTGGTCCGTGCAGAGCTCACCTACCACAGCTGTCTTCCTGAGCTAGTGGCCGGTGGCTCCCCACCCCCACCCCCCGCCCTGGGCCAGAGGCCTGGCGTTTATAACCAAGGAACAGTGAAAAACTGGTCCAGTCCTGTCATGAGAAAAACATCAGAAAAATTCCAATAGTGGGACATCCTACAAAATACTTTTCTAGTGAACCCCCAAAATTGTCAAGGTCATCAAAAACCAAGGAAAATCCTAGAAACTACCACCACCAAGAAGAGCCTAGGGATGTGTGATAACTAAATGTAGTGTGGTGGCCTGCATGGGATCCCGAAACAGAAAATATTAGGTGAAAATTAAGGAACTCTGAATAAACTATAGACTTTAGTTAATAGCAATGTAATAATAGTGGTTTATTGACTGTAACAAAAGAACCATACTAATATAAGATTATAAGACATTAATAATGGGGAAACTGGGTGCAGGGTATGTGGGAACTCTGCTTGCAATTTTTCTGTAAATCTAAACAGTTTTAAAAATATTTTATTAAAAAAATGAGACATGTTACAACAAAAATTGAAAAAAAAAAAAAAGCCGAAGTAGGAAAACATTTGTAACCCCCACATTTCATTGGTTTTCCCATCTCTGGAGAAAATGCTTTCTTTTCCAATGCAGCTTGTCCCCCCACAAACGTTTTCAGCTTCACCAAGGTAGAAATAAGCCTGTGTGGCTGTGTGGGTGGGCACGTGAGGTGGGAGAAAGCGGCTGGGGATGCTGAGGTTGAGATGTGTCTATGCTAAAGCCTCAGCGCTGGCTTCCTGTCTGAGACCGAAGGAGATTTCCAGGGAGCAAAGCATGTGGCAGTTCATTAACAGCCCTGCTGTTCCACATCTGGTGGTCCTTTCAGGTTCTGTGGGGGCCGTTGGTCCGGGACACTTGGGTCAGTCAATAAAAGGCCACCTGTGACAAGGGCCTGAGCGGAAGCAGAAAGTAAATGCATCACAGATCCCAGAATCCCCTGCTCTGACTGTGGGAAGCTGACCTCTGCTTGGAAACTTGCCCACCATTCGAGGGGCTGGGGCCATGGAGAGCTTGCAAGCCATTGTCCCTCAATTTCTGGTGGGCTCTTTCTTTCCCGTGTGTCTTTCTCGGTCCCAGCCGGTGTCTGTCTGTTTATAGATACGTTTTCACATCCAAATTCTTCCTTAGTAACCGAGGATGCTCTGTCTCTCAGCAGCCACTAAAGTATTCTATTTTATTCCCATTTCCATCCTCTCTCAATAAAGGATGGCTTCCCCACCCCTCTGAGTTTGGTAGGATGGATGCTAGCCCTTTCTAGTAGGTATCCCCACAGACAACACCCAAACCATCCATATCACATTAAGACTCAACTGTCTCACTGAATTTGATGACAGATGTCTTTCTTGGCCTATCTCAGTTTCATTAGACTCCTGGCTTCCCTACAGAGACTCAGGACACCCTAATCTGCCAAAGGATTCTGAAGTTTCACAACGGAGCTCCTTGGCATCTATAGCATTAATGATCGGCCTTCCCCACCTTAGTTTACCAACTGACACAAGAAGTCACATTTGAAGCTGGTTAGACTCCTGGTGAGCGGGTGGGGGGAGCATTTACCTGACTGTGTATTCCTATGCTCCTCCTTCCATGGCTGCTTTCCCAACCTCACAGAGGCCCCACCTATCACTTCTTACCTCTGGGGTTTGATTGCACTGGTCAGTTCTGCACTGGCTCCCTATCCTGGCCCGAGCACGGTGCGGCTTTGTGCATCCATTGTACCAGGGGCTGCAGAGTGGGACTTCCACCTGCTTACTCTCTCTCAGCACCTCTATTGGTCAGAGTTCCAGCAGGAAAAACAGAAACTACTCTAGGTTTTTCAACAGGGGGAATTTAATACAGGAATTGGTCACATAGTTGATGAAACAACCGAGAAGCTCAACAGTACATGTTGAGACAACCCAGGGATCAACAACAACGGGAAACCACTATCACCCCTAGACCAGAGGGACAATGAAAGAGGGTGATGTTTCTAGACCCCAGGAGCTGGAACCATTCTATAGGGTGCCTGTCAGGACCTGAAGCAACAGAGTTTATGTGGCTGCTGCTAGGGGATGCTAAGACAAGCAAGAGAGAGAGAGAGAGAGAGAGAGATTGGCCCTAGCTCCTCCCTTCTCCTCACCTCTGATCTTCTGCCCCAGTCTTCCATTTGCCAAACCCACCTGCCCAGAAGCTGGTAAGTGAGGGAGCCTGGGCATTGCAGTTCCTTGTGAGATGGAGCAGAGCGGGAAGCGGGGGAACAGGCCTGTGTGCAAACTGGCTTACCAGGCATTCAGCCCTCTCGCCCCACCACCCTCTGTTCAGGCTGAGTCGGCCCCCACCCATTCCAGAAAACTGCTGCTCTTTTCTCATTTTTCTGATCGAGACAGCTGGCAGCCTGATTAGGCGGCCTATTCTTATATGATCTTCTGGATTGAACAAATAAGGGAAAATCAGGATCCTCCTCTACTTTGGGGAGGGGGCAGTATGCTGTAGTATCTGTAGTCATCAAATCTTGCTCATGTGGATAATTGCTGTCCCTAGCCCTTTGGAGGAGAGCAGCAACTCTCTTGTTTTGTAGGATCTTCAAGGTAGTAGAATGGTGCTTTCTGTTCATTCTTGGAATAGTGGCAGCCCCAGAATCTCACCTACACCTTGAATGATTATCTTCTACTCTACAAGACCAAACCCATAACCCACACCCCACTATCCGGCCATATTCGTCCCTGAGGGCCTGGGTTCAGCAGTTATTCTAGAAGGCTGGGGAGTTGCTTCTGGGAACCTCCAGCTGTTGTCTGAGATGGTTAGTTGTTTGCAGCCTGCCGTCCCTCAGATTGCCTCTCTCTTCATCTGCGAGTTTGGAGCCCTTGTTGCTGGCGTGGGAGCTCAGACAGAGGGGAATGTGGACAGGAAGAGTCCGAGGGCAGAGCCGAAGAAACAAAGGCCCCTAAGTTTGTGCAGCCAAGAAAATAACATGAAATGAGATGAGGGATTTGGGCTGGACTTGTTTTGTTTTGGAGCATTTCAGGGGGCCAGGCATGCAGTTGTGTTTGGATTGGGAAAAAAGGCATAACTGTGCAGAAGAAAATCCTTTTCAAATTTTACTCTAGCTGTTACTGGATTAAACAAAAGCCAAGAGGCTTAAACTGTGTGAATATATGAAGGTTGCTGCATCCCAGACAGGAGGGACCCTGTCTCCTCCCAGGACATGTTTGGACAGCATTTGGAAGCAGTGGGCTTCCTTGTCCATCAGTCCCCTATCTGGTAAATTTAGCATCAGGTGGAGCCGCTCACGTTACTTTCCTTTTCTTTGCCCTAACAGTAATTACTAAATAGTAATAACGGTGTTCGTACTCTTGGTTCAAAGTGACAGAAACCTCAGAATTAACTAATTCAAAACAGAGGGATTTTGACTACTGCCTCATGGAGTCCAAGGACTTGAACTTTCCATCCAGAGAAAATGCAAAGAGATGTGTAGAATTGGGACCGGGGTTTTCATTCTGTTCTGCTTAAGTTTGTTCTGACTCTTTTTGGCTGCTCTGATCTGCTTCTCTTGTGAGCTTCCTTCTCTCTCACTGAAGACCAGCTTTCCCCTCTGTATTAGTCTCTAGGGCTGCCGTAACAAAGTAGCTCAAAATGAAAGGCTTAAACAACAGAAATGTATTGTCTCATGTTCTGGAAGCTCAAAGTCCAGATCAAGGTGTGGGCAGGGCCGTGCTCCCTGCATGTTTCCCTCTGAAGGGAGGGGTCTGTCCCAGGCCACTGTCCTGGCTTCTGGTAATTCCTTGCCATGTGGTGTTCCCTCTGTGTCTGTCTGTCCAAATTTACCCCCTTTTAATAAGTATACCAGTTGTATGGGGTTCAGGCCCACCCCAATGACCTCATTTTAACTCAGTTACCTCTGTAATGACCTTATCTCCAAATAAGGTCCCATTCTGAGGTATTAGGGGTTAAGACTCCAACATATCCTTTTTTGGAGGACACAGTGCAACCCGTAAGACCTACTTGGCCACCAATAGCTCTCAAGTTTTTCCATCTTACAACCTTCAGTACTAGAGACTAGATTCTTTTTCAATACCCAGGGAAGAATTCTAACCGGTCTGTCTTTGATCAGGTTCTGCTCTCCCCAAGGGCAGCTGGGGCACCCAGAACTATGATTGACCCAGCTGCATTAAGGTTCCCAGTCTTGAGCCAATCCACGATGACCAGGGAGTCAGGGTCCTTTAAGAATATGACAATTCTCATAGGACCCCTGTATCTGCAGATCAGCTAATTAATGCTGGGTACAAATCACCCAAATCATAGTGGTATATAACAAAGGACCCATTCTCACTCATACTCCACATCCATTGGGGACAAGAGAAGTGGTGGGAGGGTGGAGGGGTTTCTTGTAGTCCCCCCGGGATCTAAGCCGACAAGCCATCCCCTGTTTCAGGCACGGGGCCAGAGTGAAAGGAAGCTCCGGAGGGTCCTTAACTGGCAATAAAATCTTCTGCCTGGAAGGAGTGCACTTCCGCTCGCCACCCACTGGCCTCAGTTGGTGATGTGGCCCTCTCGGGGTGTGTGATCCCACCTATGCCTGCAAGGCAGTGAGCCAGAGAGGTTGCCAGGCAGCACTGATGACCCGTACGACCCACGTGATGGGAGCAGTGGGAAAAGTGGGTCCCAGAAGCCGGGAAATGCTCTCCCAGCATAAAATGGGGTGCTACACAGTAGCAAGCACTCCAGGGGCCTTTTAGGCCAAAGGAAGGGCCACGGGAAAGACGGTGAGGTGTGAGAAGCAGTTTGGTCTGGCTGGAGCGCAGAGGGTCTGAGGTGAGAGTGGCCAGGCTGGACGGTGAAGAGGACTGCCTGCTCTAAGGCAGGGTTTGGATTTTGTCCCAAAGGCAGGGGCACCAACAAGCCTTGGAAGCCGGGAGCAGCAGGGTCAGACTTGCATTTTAGGAATGGCATTAGCAGCATGGTCATTTGAGGGAAGGAGGGGAGGCGCACTAGACCTGCACAGAGCTCAGGTCACCCCCAGGAGTTCCTAGTGCAATCACCTAGACCCGGTGCCTCTTTGGTGTGGGAGTACAGTTAGTTATGATCGAAACAGCAAGGATGGCTTCGGGAAAATGCTGGCATCTGCCCTGGGTCCTGAAGGAAGAGGAGCCGGTGGAGGTAGAAGGAGGGGAGGCTTTGCAGGCTGACAACAAAGCTGGGAAAGCTGGGAGCACTCCGGTGGTTGAGAGCAAGTGTGTGTGTTTATCCTGCACATTCAAATCCCGGAATTTTAAAAAAGATTTATTTATTAGAGAGAGAGCGTGCACACAAGTGGGGGACGGGTAGAGGGAGAAGCAGGGAGCCCGACACGGGGCTCGATCCAGCACCCTGGGATCATGACCCGAGCCAAAGGCAGCCGCTGAACCAACTGAGCCCCGCAGGTGCCCCAAAATCCCCGAATTTTTGATGATGGACTTGAAGGGTACACAGTGGTTAAGTAAAAGCAAGTTTGAGAAAATTGAGAAAACACCCCACTGATACCACAGATTCCATCAGGTTGCTTTTTAGCACTTGTTGCTGTTTGAGAATGGTTTATTCCCCACGTGCTCTCGCTTTATGCCACACGTGAGCTCTTGTGCGTCCCGTAAGCACACGATCGTTCCCTGGTGGGAGTCCCGTATCTTCAGTCTCACTCCCAGGCAGTTGTGCCTGAAACACACCCCTCTCCACTCCACCGTCTCTCTGACAAACTTCCCTGCAATAGCCTGGATCTTCAATCCTTTCAAAGACAAATCTCCATGTGCTGCAGATTTGGGGCAGCTCACCTGTGAAGGATCCATGAGCCGTCACTTACCAAGGCTAGCATTGAGAAACCCCTGTGAGGACACAGAGGAAGCACCCCAAGAGAGAACCCCGAGTGGAAATCTGGATACCACCTATACGCCGCAAAGTGACAAACAAGCCCCTCCAGCTTCCCTGTGACACCAACGCGTCCTCACCCCGAGTCTGGGGCTGGCTCCCTGGCCCCACTGAGGACCTATACCAAAAGTCTTTTAGGCCTTCATGAATGAGGATGACCAGTTAAAAATTCATGAGACAATTACATAAAACCATCTGCTGCCTTTATTTCCCCCTGTGTGCGTTAAAAACATGCAGCTGCTCGACACAAAACATTGCATTGCCCTGCGGGGCTTGTGGGCTGGTCCTGCACGTGGCAGGTGGAGGGGTTGTGGGGTGGGAGGGTAAGTGAAGGCCGCATGCCCACCCAGGGAGCTCCACCTGGCTCTGAGTGTCTCGAGCACGATGGTCCAAATCTTTCCACCCTCTTGACGTGCTCACTGAAGGAGGTGTTGTTCTCTGTATGCAGTTGATCCTGTTTTGGGTTAGTGTCTGTGTGTGTGTGTGTTTTTCTTTTTAATCTGAAAATTGGTCTTTGAGTCTGCAAGCAGCAGCTGCAGCTGCCATAATTAAAATGAAATAACCTGCTTCCTTTAGTCCTTAGGGAGAAAACCTTAAAAAAAAAAAAAAGTCCATATTCTAAATGGACTCCGGAATGTGGTGAATGTTCTCGTCTCTCCCTCTACTTGCAACGAGTTTCCTGGCTTTGCTTTTCTCTGGAATTGGGGGAAAGAAGGAAATTAACTGTTACCGAGCTTTTACCTTGGCCCCACGCACTCTGCAGGGCTGTCCCAACTGCACAAGTCAGCGTTTGAATCCAGTTTGATGCTTCATTTCTTTTCCCGCTGCCAGGCACCCTCCAGTATCCTGTTAGGTAGACCTGGTCCGATTCTGTCCAGAGACCTGGGAGGCTTGGTATTATTAAGATGTTATTGAAAATGTTGGCGCATATAATTGGCTTAGATTAGAAACCAAAGTTCTTTGCAGGGTAACAAGGTGAAGTAGTCTGTGCAAATGATTGCATGATAATGAGATGGTTTTCAGAGGATCGGATGTGCTCTTGAAGGTGTTGCTTAAAAGTCACTCTTCAAACCAGGCTGGGAAAATAAAATCCCACAGGAGCTGAAGCCTCTGTGGTTTGTTTGGATCTTAGAACAAGGTAACTAAGGGAGAAAGGGATAACTGTGTGCTAGGAATTGAAGATGCAGCGGTCACTGGCTTCAAGGAGGTCCCAGGCAGGTGGGAGGGAAAGACATGCAGACCAATAATTAGAAGACGTTGGTAATAAGCAATAGGTCAGAGATACATACAACTTGCTATAGTTTCAGCTTTTTTTTTCCTCCAAAAGTCCATTTCTTTTTTTTTTAATTTTTTTATTGTTATGTTAATCCCCATACATTACATCATTAGTTTTAGATATAGTGTTCCATGATTCATTGTTTGTGCATAACACCCAGTGCTCCATGCAGAACGTGCCCTCCTCAATACCCATCACCAGGCTAACCCATCCACCCAACCCCCTCCCCTCTAGAACCCTCAGTTTGTTTTTCAGAGTCCATCGTCTCTCATGGTTCTTCTCCCCCTCCGATTTCCCCCCCTTCATTCTTCCCCTCCTGCTACATTCTTCTTCTTCTTTTTTTCTTTCTTAACATATATTGCATTATTTGTTTCAGAGGTACAGATCTGAGATTCAACAGTCTTGCACAATTCACAGTGCTTACCAGAACACATACCCTCCCCAGTGTCCATCACCCAGTCACCCCATCCCTCCCACCCCACCCTCCAAAAGTCCATTTCTTCAATTGGGACTTTGTGAGGAGCAGAGCCACCTCACAGGGAGAGCAATGTCCAGAATGTTGAACATGAAAAGAGGAGAAGAAATTATTTTATGTTCTTATGTCTATGCCAGGGGTCTGCCATTTAGCCTAATCCCTTATAATCATCCCCATTTAATAATGAGGAAATGTAAGGAGCTCAGTGGTTTGCCCCAGGCTGCAGAGCCGGTAATTGGGTGCGGTGTGAGCCAGAGCCCCTCTGTTTGCTTCTAAAGCCCCTGCTCTTCCTGTCACATGAGAGTTCCTCTAAAAAAATGTGCACTCCTGATTGTCAGGTATATACAGCCCATCATGACCTGTAGTTAGAATGAGGAAATTTTTTTTTTTCCCATAGAAAAAAACCCAAGTTTTAATAGCAAGCATTTTTTTTTTTTTTTTTTTTAAGATTGTATTTATTTATTTGAGAGAGAGAAAGAGAGCACAATCAGGGGGAATGTCAGAGAGAGAAGCAGACTCTCCGCCAAGCAGGGAGCCTGACGCAGCCTGGATCCCAGGACCCTGGGATCATGACCTGAGCCGAAGGCAGACGCTTCACCGACGGAGCCCCTCCGGGCGCCCCAAATAGCAGGCGTCCTGATAGGATGATCCATGGTCTTCACCAGGCTGCAGATAGGACTACCCAGTTCAGGTGGATTGAGTCCTCTGGGCAATCCTCCCAAACAGTAGAGTCGGCCCAGAGTGTAGAAACGCTTGGTCCCTTATGGACATCGTACGTGGCCCGAGCAGAGTCCTGGGTATCGAAAAGATGCCCCCCCCCCACACCCCGGGCTCCTGGGTCAGCTGCTCCTGCTACCATGGCTTAGCGAAGAAGTGAAGGACAAAAGCAACACTCGCCTCTAAGGGAAGAGGATGGTCTCCTGCTACGTTTGAAATCCTCTGCAGGAGACTACAGTCTATGGTGATTGGGACCCAACTCAACGCATTGTCTTATCTCGTTGATTTGTGGCCACTTTGGGGAAAACAAACAGAAGCAAAGGGGCTCTGTGCTTCATCCCACCTGGGCCTCTTAAAGGCAGTCTAGGAAACAATCACATTCTGCCCACCTAGGTAGGCAGGAAGGGGCTCTGGAAGCAGAAGGTGTACTGAGAGTATCGGGGTCGTGTGACACATGCTGGGTCATAGCACGCTTTATGGCTCACCTGGAAAGAAAAAGAACAGCGTTTAGATTTCGTTTCTACCGCTTCCTAGCTGGGGGATTAGAGGCAAGCAGCTTAAATTCCCTAAAGTCTCCTTTTCTTGCCTGCAAGTCTGGAAGGATAATGCTTGCCTAGTGCAGTTGTTTAGAAGTTTCCATGAGATCAAATACCAGCCAGCCCCTAACACTCTGCCCAATGCTTGGCACGGAGTGAGGAACTTCCTCTTCTCTTCCAGCTCATACTGTGCCAGCCTTGTCGAATTCATCTTCTATAGCAGATCTCCAGTCATGTCACATCTCTGTTCAGCAGCCGTTGGTGGCTCTTAATTACTCATTGAATAACAGCCATCTTCTCTGGCTCGGTTTTCAGGGCCCTGTTTTTTGGAACCTACCTCCCCTGTCAGGTGCATCGTCCTCCGTTCCCCTCCACACAGCCCACATGCTGGGAAGCTGAGCTACACGCTTTGCGTGCTTTCCGCTGCGGTGCTTTGCTCCCTTGGACAGAGTACCTGCCCACCTAACACGGACTCTGGCGCCAAGCTGAGCTAAAACGGACTGTTGTCCGGTAAGTGCTCCCCGATCTGCCAGCCACTCTGGCCTCTTCGCTCCTCTGTCCCCTCCCTGGCTTTCATCTGTATCTCTCTTGCAAGACAGCCAGGCCTTATCGTTCCTTGCCGGGCTGGGAGCTTCCTGAGGGCGAGATCTGTTTCCGAGTCACCAGTGGGTCCTGTACGACACCTCACCCTCACTATGTGAACGAGTGAGTGAGTGAGCGAGGGAAGGAATGAATGAAGGCTCCAATCCCTTCCCAGCTGGGTTTCCCCTCCATCAAATGCTAGTTACATAAGCACCTCTGAGATGGTTCAGTCCACCCATGAGCCTTTTCCTTTCACTCATTGTGGCCCTTGTTGGAGTTACTTCGGAAAAGAGGGAATTCAGGGATATGAATTGAAGAGGAAATAAACAGAAGAAATGGAGTTGAGGTTTTCCCTAAAGCCCTGGCAAAGAGGAAGGTGGAAGGGAAGCTAAACTAGGTCTGTGGCCTCCCTAAGAGGGAGAGGGACCCTAAGGCCCAGGCCAGGTCCCAGAGCACAAGCTGTGGCCTGAAGCTATGGGGGCAGAGTGGGATTTTAAAACCAAAGAGAGGGGTTTGAGGGAGACCCTGGGTATTTTGTCTGAGTCACTGCCTATGGCCAGGACCCCGGCAAGACCCTACCAGCAAAGCCAAGAGCTCTGAGTCCTAAAATCCAGCAGGTGCTGGGCCCCTGGGGAGAGGTCCACACACAGGAGAAAGTGCCCATTGTTAGAGCAAAACAACCTCCTGTGGCTCTCTGAGACTTTGGTGGGGAAGCTTACAAGGAATAAGGCATGGTAAATCGAAATTAAGGGCATGATAGCCATGACTGCTCATTCAAGATGCCTCAGATGATAGTCCTGTGCTCCGTCGCGTGCTGCCTATTGCTTATTACAGTGACTGTAGTGAGATTTTTAAAGGCTTTTCTTGGTGTGCCTCTAGACTGCGTCAGTTCTGTTTCTGCCCGGCAGGTCTTCTGTTCTGGGGGGTTCAGGAGCCTGACCCCTGAGGGCGGGGAAGGGACAGTCTGCACTCGGGGCCTGGTCAGTGTTCTTGCCTGATACAGTTCCTCTTTGATCAAAATAACAATTCACAATAAAGGAACATGAAATTCAGATGAAGCTAGCACAATGTCACACTTCAGAAAATTGTATTTTTAGTAGAGATGACCACTAATTCCTCACCTTATAATGGACAATCCTGTCTTCTTAGCTAGGCCCCTACCTATATTTGGCAAATAGGTATTCAGGGATTTTCTAGAAAATAATTTTTACCTCAGATGCCTAAATGCATCCTTCATGCCTTCTTCAGCCTAGTGCGTCTTCTGTATAAAAAGGCATTTTGTGGTGTTTTCAGGGGGTGTGACAGGTGGTGCAGGAGAAAGGAAACAGATCTTGCATCTGTGAGGGCCTGTGTTCAGATTTCATTCCCCCTCTTGCAATGACCTGAGGCAGATGACTTAAAACCTTTGAGCTGCCCCTTACTTTTCTTTTGAGTAGGGTAGCATTTCTTTTACTCGTTTCATCAACCTTTATTGTGTGCAGGTATTTCCTTAGGCACTGAGATCGCAGATGAATCAAATTCACCATCGTAGAATTCTAGGGGCAGAGAGGACCTCACCAGTCACCAGGTTCAGAGTTGCCCTGTTTCGCACGAGGAAACAGGCTCAAAGAGAGGATATTTGCTAGAGGTTCCAGTGTGACACACAGATGTGCCAGAGAGAACTCTTGTGTGTGAGGAACTCGGGCCAGGTGACTCCCAGCACAAGCCCATGTGGTATATCCCAGGGATGGTCGCCATTTTATAGGGCAGGCCACTAAGGTTCAAGGAGGTTCAATGACGCATTTATTTGCCTGGTGAATCAATGATAGAACTGCTGAGGGGGGCCAGGGCCTCGTGCCCATTCCCCATCCCCCACCCCCACCACAGCACCCAGTCGGTCCATCTTCATAAAACACTCAGTTCACCTCTGCTCCAAGTCCTTGAAGGGCACTAGGGTCGTATAGAGGACTGATCTGCAGTCCCTGCCCTTGAGGGGTTTGGTTAGACAAGACCATTACTCCCACAGCCCAAGATGAAATGGGGGAATAGAGGAAGGTATGCCAGAGCTGTCCAGGAAAGCTGCATAAAGGAAGTACATTCCGGTGGGATTCACAGGGTATTTGCGACCTCCCTCGCCCCCCCACCCCGCCCCACCCCCCACCGCTTCTCTTCCTTGCTGTGGCATCAGGAACAAGCCCCTCCCCCCACTGGCATGTGTTTGCAATGGCTGCTGGGGAGAAATCTGTGGGAAAGGGTCCTGGGCATCTTGCCACTTCACTCAGTAGGGTCTGTGTTCTCTGCTTCAACAGAAAGGATCCTGCCTTGTCCTCCAGGATCCTATGGCCCTGGAGAGAGGGCTGCAGGGCCCAGGGACACTGCTGACTCTTCAGAACGTGCTGACATGGAGCCAGGTCAGTCCCCTTGTCTGCTCTGATTTTCTGTGTCATCAACTGCAAACCTGTGGTCTTAATGAGAAATGCCATCTTGGAATCTGAAACCACGCATGTTTTTTGGTGGAAGGCTTTGGCCACTACACAGCATGGGCAGTAACAGGAGGTCAGGCCAGGGTGGGAGGTATCGTTTTCGGGGAGCAGATGCAGCAGCCAGCACAGTGGGAGGGCAGGGCAGGCAAGGCCTAGGCATCCAGGTGGGAGGTACCGTGGGTGCTAGCAGCCGGGAAGCACCGTGCAGGTCTGGGACCACAGGGGTGGGGGGGAGCGGGGGCAGCAGTGGCCATCAGGATCATTCCGGAATCCGGGAGACCAGGGGCAGGGTCCAGAGTCGGATGGTTCCATGTTGAGCTGAGCTGGAGTGAGATCAGAGGCATAGTTGAGAGTGTGGCAGGAGGAGCTGAATGGGTGGCTGCCGGGACAGGGGAGCTGGGGGCTGGGGGCTGGGCCAGCCCGCCAGAACGGCCCTTTCGAGGCTTTTCTTCGTGTTGCTATGCAGAAGAACAATGACAGAAACAGTACAGAACACCTGGGTTGCGTCAGGAAAATGGAAGGATGTTTCAGGCTAGAGAAGGTAGCATCATAATGGAGGCTAGGTCATGATGAAGAAGGCTGAAGAGGCAGAGGAGCTGGGACTCAGGACCCAGGACCCCGGGAAAGAGCCCTGCAGTGAAAACTTCCTGTGAACCAAGCACTTTTTCTTATCTGCCAAGCAATCTTGCCAGGTAGACGTCTGAGTCTCTCTAGGCTCGGTTATGCTCCAGTAATAAGTTAACTCCAGAATCTCAGTGGCTCGAAAGAGCAAAAGTGTATTTCTTTTTTTTTTTTTTTTTTTTTTTTTTTTTTTTT